>NW_028255499.1:0-30799 GCF_964263255.1 Lissotriton vulgaris | reverse complement strand
GGAGTTTTGTAAAAGCTCCCACCATGCGGAAGAAGCACAGGTTTCCCTGCCCACGCTGGTGGGTACCCAGTGGCAAAAGCAGCTTGGAGAGACAGGTTGGGTGCCCTCTTCCCCCTCAAAATCAAACCGGACCCCAGGAGATAGGGTACCTGGGGTTAAAAACAGCTTGAGGATGGGGGCTGCGTGCCCCCTCCATCTGCAAAATATGCTGTGCTCCGGGGGATGGTTTTCCTGGGCCAAAAGAGGCATGGGGAGTGGGGGCGCGTGCCCTCTCCCCCTCAAAAACATCCTCCCTATCCAAAACATGCAGAGTCCCAGAGATGGAGTCACTGAGGCTGAAATTGGCCTGGGAAGGGTGCCAAGTGGCCCCTCCCCCTAAAACGTCAGGCTGAGTGGATGGGGTCCCCAGGGCCAAAATCAGACAGGGAGGGGAGCCACGAACATCCCCGCCCAAAAGAGAAACCCCTCTTCCCCCAGTCCGTGGCCCATTCAGGTGATTTTTTTTAAAAACAAGCGTGGGAGCTTGTGCTTGTTTTCTTTTTTATAATTGCCATGGATTTGTGGATCCTTCACAAATTAACTGACCATCTGCAAATTCGCAGCAAAATTTGAGAAAAATAAATGTTTGCCTTCAGCCCGGGTACCTCTGACACCTCACCACTAAGTGTGGGCTGTTAACTCAGCTCCGCCAGCGGAGTTGTTAAACTCTGCATTCCATTGGTAGTGCCAAGTTTGCAAAACCTCCACACTCGAAGGGAAGTGGAGTTTACCAGTACCAGTATATACAAGAGAGATTGCTAGAGATAATAAAACCAGCCCGCAGTTACTCGAAGACCTCGTAAAATTATCAGGGAGGAGCAGGAGATTAAAGCATGACCATGTGCCATGTCACCTGAGCAGAATTAAAAGCGTGAATCCCTCTTTTGGTGTTCACATGTGCTTGTTAAAGACTTACACCAGAGTCTCAAGATATAACAAAACAAAAACAACGTAATAACTAAAGGATATGAGGCAATCTAAACGGGGTAAAAAGTTTTCTAGGCTGTTACTGACATAAACAAAAGATACAATTTTACCACATTGTCAAACTAAACAAAAAGCAATGCAAAATATTAGTGAGGAACCACCAGATCCCAAAAAAATCCCTTTACTATCCCGATCAGGGAGGCACAGCTCTATTAAAAGATGTAGGAAGAAAAGAAAACACTTGTACGAGCCGGTTAAGTAAAAGCAAACTATGGATCTAAGCTTTACTTTTTGGAACGTGGAAATAAGGCGGACTGCTCTAATAAATTAAATCCAAAAAAGAAGCAGTCAGTAATTCGGCTGTCTTATTAAATTCATTTTCAATCAATTACTTGCAAAAGCAAATTAAATGGTGAGCCTAGGTGTGGCTGACGCCTAATATGGTGGTACTCAACAGCACACACGTACTAACACCAGTTACTGCTTCCAGTGACATTGAATTCCCAGTGCACATAAACATGCGTACCACTCTACCATAGCCTCAGTTCTGTTGATGTAACGCTCTGAACGTGAGCGTAGTTAAGAGTCTTAGTGGAGGAGTGACTAGACTTACCTCCCAAATGATGGCTATTGTACATGTGTACTGCAGTTCTTGGTAAGTTGTGGTTAGCTGTTGCACTAAGCTAGGCTTCCACATTCCGACTTCCAAGCCAGAGCAGTGGGGGCTCAGGCCTCAGTCAGTTCTGCGGAGTGTGCAAGCAGGAACAGTAAGCAAAGGCAGGGTGGCTAGGAGACACTGGCAGTCGCCATGGATAGCCTCAGGTAAGGTCTGGAGGCCTTAAATATGGTACATGCAGGGGGTGCAGTTACTCCGCTAGGGAGCAGAACTCATAAGAATTTCACTGAGTTTTCCAATAACTCTGTTCAATTCCGCGGAGTACAATTCCAGGAGCTCCACCCACCCTACTCATCACCAGACCTAGGGGGTCAAGGTAGCCGTACTATGCTCCTTTATGTATTCTTTTAGGACTTGAACTGAGTCTGAGTCCTTAGATGGCTGCCTCCACTTCCTGGTTGAGGTGGTGGCAGCCAACCAGATCTCAACTTGAATTCGTGGAGGCGCAGCATCCCTAGATCTAGTTTTTAAACTTAATTGCTCAATAACTACAGCACGGATTTACATTAAAACACAAAAGGAATCTAATCTTTGATCTAGCTGTCTACCAAATTTAGTGTAATCCTTTCAGCGATTTTAGCTGTGTCTCTGTCTAAAATTCCTATGTGAAAATGAAGGGGGAAAGTGTGGTTTGGAACCTCCCTTTTTTCTAAGCTCTCACTTGACAGATCACCCCAAAACTTTCCATGTACAAACTAGTTAAAATGTAGCACTTTTTTGGAACGTTTTAGGGAAATTCATCAAATGGCGCCATATTTATTAACAACTGAAAAATTGCATTTCCTATGTAACACGTTCCTAGCTAAAACTACCCATATATATATATATTTTTACTTAGTTAGTGAGGCACAAAGAAGATTGCACTCAGCATACTACTTTCAGATTGATTTATTTTATTTCAGCAACGCGTTTCAATCTCAACAGGTCTTCATCACAGCCTCATTATATTGGTGTGTGTGTGTGTGTGTATATATATATATATATATATATTCACTGAAAAAATCATAGGTTTCAGGTCACATATAGTTAGGAATTAGCATTTAAAAAACCATTGAAATTGCTCCTATATAGTTAGTTGTACTAACTATATTTCACGTACCCGCAATCCACTGCTGATGATGTCACATATTACATCATTTATGACATGGTCAGTGACATCACTGATGACATCACTGATGACATCTCAAATGACATCACCGATGACATCACTGATGACATCATCCAGTGACTGTGTGTTTCTGTAAAGTTTAAATATGTTTTACATATTGAAGAATGAGTGGATGTATAAGTGTCTGGATGAAAGATTTAGTAGGTACATTATGAATGTATGCGTGAGTGATTAAATGTGTCTTTCTGAATGCATGGGTTAGTGACTAAACTGTCTGAATGTGTGCATCAGTATGTCTGTTGTTGTGTAGGCTACTGCATGTGTTGATCAGTAGATATATGAGTGGCTTTATGTGTTATTGATTGGTTGCCCGAGTATTTGTCTGGGAGGCTGAGTGTGTGTGTGGGTAGCTGGCATATATAAATGACTATACATAAGAGCCACTGATTGTGTGAGTGGCTGTATGGATCATTGTGTACTTGTATCAGTAATTGTATTTCAAAGTAAGTATGTGTTAGTATATGTTTGACTAAGTAAGGTGTTGTGTGTATAACTGTATAGTTGAGGAAATGAAAGTGTGATTGAGTCTTTGCATGACTGACTAGATGTGTGAGTAACTCCATGGATGAGTGGCAGAGTGTGAGTGTCTGTATAGGTGTTTGAGTGCAGATGATAGTGTTGTATTGATGAGTGACTGTATGTATGAGTGATTCTATGGGTGAATGAGTGAATGTGTGTGTAGACCTAGGAATCAGTGAGTGCGTATGTAGTAACTGGTATTGGTGTGTCAATGGTTTCAAGAATGGTAGTCTGTGTTTAACACTGGGTGTATCAAAGATTATATTAGAGTGTGAAGAGGTGCATTGTATTATCACATGAATGATGTCATCAGTGATGTGATCAGTGATGTCAATTGAGATGTCATCAGTGATGTCATCAGTGATGTCATTTGAGGTGGCATTAGTGATGTCATCAGTGATGTCACTGACCATGTCATGAATGATGTAATATGTGACATCATCAGCAGTGGATTGTGAGTGCGCGAAATATAGTTAGTACAACTAACTATATAGGAGCAATTTCAATGGTTTTTTAAATGCTAATTCCTAACTATATATGAACTGAAACCTATGGTTTTTTCAGTGAATTTGCAAGGTTTTTTAAATGCTAATTCCTAACTATATATGACCTGAAACCTAGGGTTTTTTCAGTGAATTTGAAAGGTTTTTTAAATGCTAATACCTAACTATATATGACCTGAAACCTATGTTTTTTTAGTGAATTTGAAAGGTTTTTTAAATGCTAATACCTAACTATGTAAGGCTTGAAACCTATGGTTTATTCAGTGAATATATATATTTAATATAATATATATATCATTTTTATTTTCAAGTTTTTTTTTATATGATAACAGGGTCCGCGCATCGTGAGCGCTCCGTAAGCACACTGTAAACGCTCTGAGCTCTTACCCCGACCAATTTTTTTAAGTTTCTAAAACATAATATCTACGTTTTTAACGTAGATTTTAAAGGTAGACAATATCTGGTTAAATGTAGAAAATGTTTTTTAAAAACTTTTAACAACAGTATATTACTTTTTTGAGTAGTAAAAAATCTCGCGAGGGTACGTCACACGTGCACGCAACATAAGAGCAACATCCGCGCACCGTAAAAGCTTCGAGCTCTTACCCCCAAAAGTTTTATAAACTTTAAATCGTTATAGTGTGGTAAAATTAATTACCTATGCATAATTTATACGGTAAAATCAATAAGAATAACTCAGGTAAATAAGAGGCAAAATCCGGGATATTGAGGTTTACTCAAAAGGGTTTTATTCCTTAAAAAGGAATTGGGTTATTGGCTCGAGCCAAGGTGGCATACCATTCCGTCACCACATAGGTTCGGGAAGGGACAGACAGACAACATTTTATTTACAGAAGTTCATATATATAGTCAATGCATTACAATAAACGAATAGGCAGTAGGCGTAAAAGCTGGAAAAGGGAGAGATAACATATGAATACGTCATAGAAAAGGCGTTACAATAGGCGTGCATAAAGGCGTGTACTAGAGACGTCATTCATCATGAGGTCACAAATGGGTGGATTCATAGGAGAATCTTGCAATGTCAGCAGAAATTCATGGCAGAGATGCGCGCGCAGCAGCTTGACGTCAGTCTGACATGTAACTGGAGGGTGAAGGGGACTTGACATTTGAACACTACAAGTGTAGACATAAGTCTGGGATGTCAGATCAACCTAATCCCAAATCGTATCTGATATCGTATGTTTAAGGAACTGTAGTGTCTAGAAGGGAAAAGGTCTCTCGGGCGGAGGCTACCCTAAACTGGTTGTGAGTGCGTGTATATGTGTCTACGTGTCGGCATGCGGGGTGAGGGGGCATGGGCCTCCCATGGCAACGGAGTCTATGAATTACTTGCACGGAGACAGAAAGACCGGGCCCATTGCTCCTGCAGCTGGGAGGATGTTTACTTGAACTACGAGACAGGAATGTATTTTCGAGGAGTGGAGCAGATTATTCGAAGGTCGAATACAGTCTTGGCAGGCAGGTGGCTGAGCTATGCGCCGGAGCCGCGCAAGGAGTAAGGCAGGGATCACTGGTACAGAGGCAGCCTGGGTTGAGGCCCTCAGAGTCGGAAGGCAGGAAGAGGCTCGATGGCAGAATCAGGGCCTACTTCGCCTGAGCTGAAAAACGTGTAAAGTGTACCACAAAAAGACGGTGGTACGGCATATATAGGAACTGAATATTCAATCCGTTCATGGCGGATCTGAAAGAGGACATGTTAAAGATGGACGCAAATGTATTTGCGTCTTCATAGCTGGCACAGGAGGGAAATCACATGCACTGCAAGCCAGTACATGGAGACGGTGGGGTACGCGCTGGGGAACACTACTCGATCAAAAATTACATTTCCTCATTCCCTCCTTGTTCCCCACGGACCCTTCATGATACATCGATTCTCATCAATTGATCAATCTGTTCACTTAACATCATTTGCTCTTCTTTCTTTTCGCGTTTTGAATGGGAACTTGGATGTGGAATGCATGAAGTGGCACACAGGCCGCAAATCGCCGGTCCACATTGGAGACACAGGCAACAACTGGGTACTATGAGAAGGCCAATACCTAGGAGGGATAGGATCTTCCACCCCCAGGCAGATAACGTTGTCCAAAACCAACCGGACCAAGTCCAGGTGCCTGGAGTCTGATGTATTAAACTTGCAATTTTATGGAGACGTGTAATAGCTTTGTACACGGTTGGCGCGTTATTTGGAATGAAAACACAGCAACTTGACCCGATGACCTTACAAGCTCCACCCCTATCTGCCAAGATGACGTCAATAACGAGACGATTTTGAAGAACAACAACCCGCATGGCGGACTGCTCCTCCGTCAAGTTACCTAGAGCTGAAGTGGTCTCAAGCACCACTGCTTCGAGAGTTCTGGTTAATCTACGGATCAGTTTACTATTAGAAACAGTACCTAGGTAGGGGAAGAAACCTTTATTAAAATCTGTATATTGTTCCCATGTTGTTTCAGTATAATCGACAAGCGGGAGATCTCTTCGGAGTCTATGCTTAACCAGATTAGTGTTTCTATGGTAATCAGGAGGGGCTAGGAAAACAGGCGGCAGAAGGAATGCAATGTAACAAGTACCATCCCAATCTAGAGGTAAACGGACATATGCAGTATGGCCGCAAACAAAATAGGAATGACGTAAAGCCCTAAACGTGGATCTACCATAATCACTGAAATCGACCACAGTAGTACATTTACTATGACCTAAGTGTACGGAACCATTCTTGCGAACACAGAGTTCACCAGTAACTGGCAATACTGCCATAGCAGGTAGAACAGGAGCAGCTTCGGATTCGACAGATAAAATCATGAATGTAACTGTGTAATTACCTAATCCATATACTTCATTTTCTAGATCAGTTCCAGTATCTACGGGGAGTCCCTCCTTGTCAGGGTAGCATACTTTGAGCAAAACTAAGTTCAGGTTTCCCCAAACCCAGTTACCTTCGTAAATAGCAGCATCAGAAACTAGGGAATTGAGTATTTTGAACCATGCACCACATGTGCCATTGTGAGTGAAAGGGTACGGAAAAAGGGGCAGAACTCCCTTGTTTTCTTGGTAGGGAGGGAGTCGACCACATATCCAACAGTTTGTAGCATTGGTAGTCTGATGGGAGTGATGTAACATACTAATGAAAGTGTTATTGCGCAGCGCAAGTCTGTAGGACAATTCGTGTGGGGGTAATTCACTAAAGGAATGTTCGTCAGTAACATTATGAGCAGATTGTGCACGCTTGAATATAGGATAATATATGTGCAATAAAACACTAGCAATAATAATCAGAAGACTTAAAAAAAACATAATAAGTAGTGTCACTATACAGCGACTGCGAAGTGATTTACAATATGCATTCTTCTTATGTTGTCTTTGTCTATCTCTCTCTCTATCTCGATCTAGGGGATACATGTCAGAAACTAATTTAACCGATTCACCTAGGGGAGGACTTAAACAATTAAACTGTCTGACTTACTAGATCGTAATTTCAATCTGTATTCCTCAGAAGCGGATTTCTCAACCAAAGGGAGTTTTGAGTCAGTTTGTGTAGGAGGGCAGGGCTTAGAGTCCAAGTCCGAAGGAAGTCCGTAGAACTTCTTAACGTGGCTGGAATGCAGCCATCCCTTCCTGCCCTCTATCTTCACGGCTGTCCTCGTTGTGAGCAGAACCAATTTCGGGGTTTGCCAGCGGGGCTCCAATGGGCTTCTCCGATCAAAGTTGCGGATGAATACGTAGTCACCCGGGACCACCTCGTGGGGCTTCACCTCGGTGTTGTCGGGAAAGGCTGCAGCCACCTGTGAACGACAAGATTGTAGTGCAGACATCAAGGAGGCAAGGTAATCTGTCAGCATAAGACAATCAACATCAGTTATTTTTCGTGGAATAGGCGTCCCCCACATATTCGGTGGTCTACCAAAAACCACTTCGTACGGGGATAGCCCAGATCGGGAATGGGCCACCATCCTCATATAGAAGAGGGCGACCGGCAAGGCAACTATCCAGTCCACACCCTTCTCTCTACAGATCTTGGAAAGTCGGATTTTTAAAGTCTGATTATGGCGCTCCACGAGACCTGCTGCCTCAGGATGTCGGACACAATGGAACTTCCACTGATAGCCTAACAAAAGTGTAATGTGTTTCACGAGCTCGGATGAGAATGGCTGGCCATTATCTGAGTACACAATACGGGGCAAACCATACCGGGGGAAGTATTCACGAACCAGCTGCTTGGCAGTGGTCGGAGCAGTGTAATCGGGAACTGGGTATGCTTCTATCCATCGGGAAAGAGCACATACGACTACGAGGACATACTTGAATCCTCGACAGCGTTCCATCTGGATATAATCCATCTGGAGTATTTCAAAAGGGTGTTCGGGAGGCTGAAATCCACCTTGTTCTACGGGGATGCTTTTACCTGGATTGAACTGACCACAAATCATACAAGTACGCACTTTCTGTTTGGCTGCTGCCCGTAAGTTTTTATTGGACCATATGTGTTGAATACTGTCTAGCATTGCTTTCTCTCCTAGGTGTGCGGGACTATGTATCGTGTTAATGATGACTTGTACCATAGAGTCGGGGAGAAACCATGTAGATTGTCCCTTCGTCATCCAACCCTGGTCTGTTTGGATCCCTCCTAGTTTAGTCCATTCCTTAATTTCATCTGGTGTTGCATGTGTCTGTATGTCAATCACATCATGTGCGGGATCCCTGACTGTCATGCAGTGTGATGGTACAACTATTTGTGTCTGGTCAGTTACATGAGTTCGGTTCTGAGCAGTTTGCTTTGCTGTTCGGTCTGCCAGGTCGTTACCCTGGGAGATGATATCAGTAACCTTTGTATGTGCCTTACATTTCATGATAGAGATTGCAGTGGGTAGATGTATTGCATCTAACAGAGCTTGAATGAGGGGACCGTGTTGGATGTTGGCACCGTGAGAAGTTAAGTAACCTCTCTCTCGACAGAGGACTCCAAAATCGTGAACGACTCCGAATGCATAACGTGAATCAGTATATATGTTGACTTTCTTATTTCTGGCTTGAATACATGCTTGTGTCAGAGCAATAAGCTCTGCTGCTTGAGCTGACAAAGTGTCAATACAATTGGTTTCAACGATTTCCGTGTCTGTCGTGACAGCGTAGGCTGCCACTAATTCACCTGTCCTTGTTCTCATACAGGAACCATCCACATAAAGCGTCAGGTCTGGATCTGGTAACGGAACATCTGTCAAGTCTTGTCTGGGTTTTGTTGTGATAGTAATAACTTCAATACAATCATGTGCCAATGGATCTACTCCATTTAGTGGCAATAACGTGGCAGGATTTAATGTGCTGCAGCGTCTGATTTCGATGTGTGGTTGAAACAACGTCAGTTCGTAACCTGTCAATCTTGCTATGGTCAGATGTTGGGTCTGAGTTCGATTCAAAAGGACTTCCACGGCATGTGGAACCTGTACTGTCAATGGATGACCTAACACAATGGAATCACTCTGTCTGATTGCTAAAGCTGTTGCTGCAACTGATTTCAAACACGCCGGAAGGGCCTGGGCTACTGGATCTAATGTGCTAGAAAAGTAAGCACAAGGCTTGTGTGAACCTGCTTGTTCCTGAGTGAGGACTGACAAGGCAGTACCCTCACATTCTGTGACAAAAAGTGTAAAAGGCTTACTGTAACATGGTGTTGCTAAAACAGGTGCTTGACATAAGGCTTTCTTCAAGTCTTCAAAAGCTTGTGTATGTTCCTGAGTCCAAGGGAGGACAGTCGAAGTCGCTGCCTCCTGTGTCGTTAACTGAATGAGTGGTTTCGCTAGAAATGCATATTGGGGAATCCATTGTCTGCAGTATGAAGTTAGGCCTATGAAAGCCCGTACTTCCTTTTGTGTTCTGGGTGGTGCCATATTTATAATCAACTGAATGCGATCAGGTGTGAGCTGCCTCCCCACTTTGGACAGCAAGTGACCTAGGTACACAACTTGCTGAACACAGAATTGTAGCTTCGAAGGAGACACCTTGTGTCCCTTGTCGGCCAGGAAGTTCAAAACAGTCAGTGAAGCATTTTCACATTCGGGTTCGCTTCGAGCGGTGATCAGCAGATCATCGACATATTGAAGCAGGGCAGTGTGAACTGGCATGTGGATACTGTCGAGTTGCTTTTTCAATGCTTGACTATAGATGCTGGGGCTTTCTGTGAATCCTTGAGGTGCGCGGGCAAATTTGAAAGATCGTCCATTTAAACTGAATCCGAACAAATATTGGCTTTCCGGATCAATAGGGACACTGAAGAAAGCGTTCTTGAGGTCAATTACAGTGAAGAACGTCGCTTCTGAATCAATAGCAGTTAGTAATGAAGAGATATCTGGGACCACGGGGTACTGTGGTACAATACATTTATTCAATTCGCGCAGATCAATAACCAATCGATAAACAGGTGGAGCATTTGGGTCAGTACGTTTACGAACAGGAATGATAGGAGAATTACACACATTGGAGTCAGTTTCCACAACCACTCCTTGTGCAATCAGTTCATCAATGATTCTCAGTAAAGCCACTACAGCATCTGGGGGTAACTTGTATTGTCGAATTCGTGGTAATACCACTCCTGCCTTGAGTGTGACTCGATATGGGGTAATGTGCATGCAACCTACATCAGTGGGGCCCTGCGCCCACAAGTGTGCAGGGACGTTCTGTAGCCGGGGATCCATATCTCTCAATACATAATGGCCTTTGAAATCTCGCAAAAACAATCGTACTCCCTCCGGAGAACAGCATATAATAGCTCCTAGAGCTTTCAATGTTTTTATGCCTAACAGGTTTTCTGGACATGATTTCGTGAGCAATAAATCTGTAGTCCGTGTCAAAGGACCTACTGCAAGAGGGAGGGGTTGTGATACTTCATTAATAATGGGTTTTCCTGAAAATCCAAGGGACACGTTCTGTGAGCCTGAGAGGGGTGCCCCTGGTACTTCGTTGTGGCTTATCGTAGTTCTGCTTGCCCCTGTATCAATGAGAAACTTTCTGTCTTTTCCTAATACTTGACTATGTACATAAGGACCATTTTGATCTACAGGAACCTCAATAAGAGGCAAGCGGAATTCCCTCTCCAGGCTATTTCATGTGTATCGCTGGTAATCAGGGTAATCGTTCTGTGCATACTGGTACATCTGCTGTGTTGTGTTTTGTGTTGCGGTAATGGGCTGTTGTTGTGGTATCGCTACGGTCTGTGTGGAGGCTGGCATGGGTGCAATATGTTGTATGTTCTGGGGCACTTGTTGTAAAGTCTGATCTTGTCTAGGAGGACGGGGTCTCTCTTTGGTCTTACCCGTGGCGATATTATGTTTCAGAACTGCACAATCATTTATATAATGACCTGGCTGTTTACAATAATTACATACACCCTTTACAGGAACTGTCGAATTACTGTGTTGGGTCACACCCTTTTTCTGACCATCGGCGGGAACCGACTGAGCAACTAACATTTTCATTTTTGTGTCTTTCATACGTCTCTGTTCATGTTCTTGTTCTTCTCTAAGTCTATTCTGGTGGTACTGTAACATTTGTAACATTTGTGAAGGAGTATTAGCTTGCCAAGTGCTTTCTACTTTCAGTACTCTATTCTTAACCTGGGGCAAAGAATTCTCAACTAATTTCGTTACAAAAAGATGTGGATATGACTCGCTACTTGCTTTCAGACCGCTGTTAATACCAAAACATTTCTCAAATCGTGTATAAAAATCACTAGTGTCTTCATCAGGTTTCTGTTTGCATGCCTCTCCCACCTCCCACTCTTTTTCTTTGAGTTTCTCGTATATGCCTGGAGGTAGTAATACCTTCAGTATTTTCATAAGATCGGGATAAGTGTAATCGCCCATTAATAACATATCTTTTATTTCGCGGTGAAACCCTGCGGGATCTTTATCGTGACTGGGTACTAGTTTCTTCATTTCCAATAATTCCATTTTAGTTACAGGTGTATACACGAACACACGTCTAAGCGTGCTGTCTGCGTTCTGTACGGGGTGCACTTCTCGCAACGGATTCTGTCTATCCATATAATACATGGTTTTTCGTTCCATAACGGGTGCTGAATTGATCTGCGGACATAAGAATGTACTATACTTGTGGCGATGTTCTAGAATTACTCTAATTAGATCGGTACCTAGACCTTTCCATCTGTTCGTGACCAGTTCTATTAATATGTCAGGCAGAGGGCCTGGATCAGAATGTTGGCTTTTATACAATAAGAGCAGATGTTGTATCATGTACATACCAGCTAAACGCTGTTCACTCGGTGTCAAGTTCAAGAACGTATGTGCTAACGCATCATCACCATATTTCTCAGAGCTGTCAGCCCATTGCACGGCTGACCTGGCTAATTCCTGTTCATCCATAGAATCGAGTACATGGTACCCCATTCGTTCTTGAAGTATTCTATCAGTGGCTTGGAATAAGTGTTCGGGGCTTCTCGTATTACACATGGCTTCCTGATATATCCTTTTACTTTCTGGGCGCACTGGGCGCATCGAATTATTATATGGTCTTCCTTTACCTACATAAGCTATCATTTCTCTGGCCGGCAACTGTGTGTGTTCCAGTGTCTCGGCTTCCTCCTCTGCCTCCTCCTCCGTGGATTCATGTTTGTCTGAATCTACTTCCGGTGTGGGCTGTCTTTTCTCATGCATCTTATTTATTGCAGTTCTGATTCTTCGGTACATATTATCTACACAGGCCTCTTTGTCATGCTGTCCATCTGCTATATTCTGACCCCATCTGTGGAGTGCTTTTACGTCTTCCGGGTTCATACCCGGCCTATCCACTTCTCTAATTAAGCAGTTTATAAGAAACCGCAATATCTTGGCTTTAGTATCCACTTTCTGATAGGCCATGGCCTCCTTAATACTTTCAGGCCCTACTCCTGTCTGGACAAACCTATATATTCGATCTAGGTGATCTGTCATTCCAGGTAGTGTCATTAGGAAGTTTGTGACTCGCCGTAAACGTACCGATGCGAGTAACATTCTCTCGTCATTCTTTTTACCAGGTACTGGATCATATCTACAGTCTGCAAGGCGATCTCCATAAATTGTAATATCTGTTCTAGGTGTACGCTGTTGCGCTATTTCTCTAAAGGTCATGCGGTGGGTGGGTGGCGGGGTCTGGAAACCTATCGCTCCTCCGGACGCGCCTCCTGAGGCGCCGGCTCCGAAGGGGTTTGTCGGGTTTGTATCGAGGGAAGTAGGGGGTGCAGGGATCGGGGGAGGAGTAGCTTGTCGGGGAGGAAGTGCATAATCGTCCTGACCGTTGGGCGCAGGCACTCGTGGCAATGCGGTATTAACATATGCGGGAGCTACATCGTCTAGATAGGAGGAAAGAAAAATGTCCTTTGCTGTCCTCTGGTGTTTTTTAGTCGGAAGCAATGGGGGTGGTAGGTCGTTCGGCACTTCCGGAGAGGCCTTAGGCAAGCCCTCAGACAAGATGGGGAACATGCCATTCACGAGTGTATTTCGCTGTCTGTCTACTTGTTCTAATTTTACTCTGATACCTTCCTCAACTAATGCGTTTTCTCGGGTCTTGTCAGATTCCTCCTTACTCTTTTCTTCTAGTCTGTGTGCTTTTTCTGTGCGCCTATGCGATTCTTTACGCCATAACTCGATGGCATCCTTCTGTGACTGTCTGGCTTTCTTTTTCCATAAAGCTTCTTCTACTCTCATGATGCAATCTGCATCCCATGTCCCAGCAGCGGGCCATCTCTGATTCTCTGACAGTTCTTTAGTGTAGTCCACCCATAAGTCGAGAAATAAAACGGCATCTAGGCCGTGCTTATGGTACATAAAGTACCCTGGAGTGTCCCTAGGTGGAATGGGAACAGCTTCTTCTAGAACCCCTTTACGGGTTTTTATTTGTCTTAGTTTGGAGAACAACGGCATTCTTTAATCTGGCTACTTGGTTCTTACTCAGATATGAACACACTGAACATGAACACGTTTAAGCACAATAGATGATCGAACATTCACTCATACCACGACATTTGAATGGCACATCAAAAACATTTCAAGAACGAACCACATTAATTACAATGAAAACCTACCAACTACGGGAAACAGGATGTACCGCTAAACAGTACAGATACACCTTACAGATGCAAACTAGATATACTGCTAAACAGTACAGATACACTGCTAAACAGTGCAGACCAGGCTCGTGTACCCGAACCCGTCTTGACCGGCACAAGTTAATGCGCACGTCAGGATGCGTCCCTAGCAACGGTACTCACCAGGAAGCACGGAAACAGAAGGCCTCGGAAACCCTGGACTGGACTGGGCTCGGACTGGATTCGGACTCGACTCGTGACGCAGATACTTCGGAACTTCGGAACCTGGTGGGCCTCCGTATACCTCGGATCTTGCTCTCTCAGCTAGGCTCAGGTCGGGATCCTCCGCACTCCTCACCGCCTCGTCTGGGTGTCGATCGCAGCCTCAGTCACCTCCGTTGGCCTGAGGGAGATACAGGAAATCCTGCGGGTACGCGTAGTTGTCCTTCCGGCTGTGGCAGGGGGCTAGGCCTGCAACGCACCTCCGGCGCGTGGGGTGGGGGAGTGTCCCTATTCGGGCGCCAGAACTGTGGTAAAATTAATTACCTATGCATAATTTATACGGTAAAATCAATAAGAATAACTCAGGTAAATAAGAGGCAAAATCCGGGATATTGAGGTTTACTCAAAAGGGTTTTATTCCTTAAAAAGGAATTGGGTTATTGGCTCGAGCCAAGGTGGCATACCATTCCGTCACCACATAGGTTCGGGAAGGGACAGACAGACAACATTTTATTTACAGAAGTTCATATATATATAGTCAATGCATTACAATAAACGAATAGGCAGTAGGCGTAACAGCTGGAAAAGGGAGAGATAACATATGAATACGTCATAGAAAAGGCGTTACAATAGGCGTGCATAAAGGCGTGTATTAGAGACGTCATTCATCATGAGGTCACAAAAGGGTGGATTCATAGGAGAATCTTGCAATGTCAGCAGAAATTCATGGCAGAGATGCGCGCGCAGCAGCTTGACGTCAGTCTGACGTGTAACTGGAGGGTGAAGGGGACTTGACATTTGAACACTACAAGTGTAGACATAAGTCTGGGATGTCAGATCAACCTAATCCCAAATCGTATCTGATTACGTATGTTTAAGGAACTGTAGTGTCTAGAAGGGAAAAGGTCTCTCGGGCGGAGGCTACCCTAAACTGGTTGTGAGTGCGTGTATATGTGTCTACGTGTCGGCATGCGGGGTGAGGGGGCATGGGCCTCCCATGGCAACGGAGTCTATGAATTACTTGCACGGAGACAGAAAGACCGGGCCCATTGCTCCTGCAGCTGGGAGGATGTTTACTTGAACTACGAGACAGGAATGTATTTTCGAGGAGTGGAGCAGATTATTCGAAGGTCGAATACAGTCTTGACAGGCAGGTGGCTGAGCTATGCGCCGGAGCCACGCAAGGAGTAAGGCAGGGATCACTGGTACAGAGGCAGCCTGGGTTGAGGCCCTCAGAGTCGGAAGGCAGGAAGAGGCTCGATGGCAGAATCAGGGCCTACTTCGCCTGAGCTGAAAAACGTGTAAAGTGTACCACAAAAAGACGGTGGTACGGCATATATAGGAACTGAATATTCAATCCGTTCATGGCGGATCTGAAAGAGGACATGTTAAAGATGGACGCAAATGTATTTGCGTCTTCATAGCTGGCACAGGAGGGAAATCACATGCACTGCAAGCCAGTACATGGAGACGGTGGGGTACGCGCTGGGGAACACTACTCGATCAAAAATTACATTTCCTCAATAGCTACGTATTCATTGCACAATATAAAGGTACACATTATCTGGGATAATAAAGAACATGTTAATTTAAACTTCTAAAGACCATATATACCTTTATTTAAACAGTTATAAATCTCCCGAGGGTGCTTCCTACGTAAACGCATCGCAAGATTACGTTAGCGCTCCGTAAATAGAGCGTAAACACAATGTAAGCTTACGTAAGCACTCCGTAAACGCTTCTTAAGCGCTCCGTAAGCTTACGGCCAACGATGTGACCTCAAACCAAAAGATTTAATTGGTTTATAATACTTCCAATTCCAATTGTTGAAAAACCCCTCCCATGTTCATCATTCTTCTTTGGCTTTCAGAGAAGCAACACCTTTTTTCTACAGCTCCTAGCTACAGAAAAATACTTCCAAATGGCTGAACATCCAGACTCAGACCATTCTTGTAATGAAGACTTTGTTGAAGAGGACCCTCACCCAGGTAAGAAGAAGGAGTCCATAGTCTGGAAATTTTTCAGCTTTCCAGCACATCAAAAGAAGGTAAATGCACCACTGGTCACCTGCAAGATCTGTAACACAGTGTTATCAAGAGGAAATCCAAATAAGAAATATTCATTTGGAACCCACAGCATGGAACGTCATGTAAAAAATATACACCCCAACAATTGGAGTAGAGCTGTGGTGCAAAGATCTCAGGAGGAGGACTCTTCCCCTAGTACATCTACAGCAAGAACCGGAGTACCACCAATGCCATCTTCAATGGTGGCGAACATTCAGCCAGAATGAAAAATTTAATGATGCAATGCATACATTGCAGTAAATTACTAGCCTTCGGACAACAGTCCATTGAAGTAATTTTACAGAAGAACAGGAACCACAGATGCAGCAAATAATTTTTTTCTTTCAATTTCATAGTTTGTTCCTGTTGAACAATTATTTTGTGTAAAAAGTTAATTTTTCTACTTTTTTCAAGCAAAACAAAAAAACCAGTTCTTTTTAGAACTACCTCTACTGGTTAAAGAAAGAACTACATTTCTATGTTTGTATGTAAAAGTTTGTCATAGTGAATGTCAAAGGGATTCCTCATTCAGACGCCACGCTCCTCACCTCCGCGTTACTCCGACCCAGCCTGCTGTGAGCCGCTGCTGCTCGCAGGACCCGCTCCGCGGGTCCCGCTTCGCGGTCTCACAGCGGCCGTTAATCAACTACAAGGGGCATCACCTGGTGACCGGCAGGGCTGCGAGGGTAGAGCGGGTGGACTCCACGGACCAGGAGTCCCCGCGCGCCCGTTTCCAGCTGGGCTCCTCTCCCTGCCGGCCCCGCCCCCATCACAGAAAGTCTAAAGAGGCTGCTTGTCTGACCCTCGGCGGATTCCTCATTCAGACGCCACGCTCCTCACCTCCGCGTTACTCCGACCCAGCCTGCTGTGAGCCGCTGCTGCTCGCCGGACCCGCTCCGCGGGTCCCGCTTCGCAGTCTCACAGCGGCCGTTAATCAACTACAAGGGGCATCACCTGGTGACCGGCAGGGCTGCGAGGGTAGAGCGGGTGGACTCCACGGACCAGGAGTCCCCGCGCGCCCGTTTCCAGCTGGGCTCCTCTCCCTGCCGGCCCCGCCCCCATCACAGAAAGTCTAAAGAGGCTGCTTGTCTGACCCTCGGCGGATTCCTCATTCAGACGCCACGCTCCTCACCTCCGCGTTACTCCGACCCTGCCTGCTGTGAGCCGCTGCTGCTGCTCGCCGGACCCCCTCCGCGGGTCCCGCTTCGCGGTCTCACAGCGGCCGTTAATCAACTACAAGGGGCATCACCTGGTGACCGGCAGGGCTGCGAGGGTAGAGCGGGTGGACTCCACGGACCAGGAGTCCCCGCGCGCCCGTTTCGAGCTGGGCTCCTCTCCCTGCCGGCCCCGCCCCCATCACAGAAAGTCTAAAGAGGCTGCTTGTCTGACCCTCGGCGGATTCCTCATTCAGACGCCACGCTCCTCACCTCCGCGTTACTCCGACCCAGCCTGCTGTGAGCCGCTGCTGTGAGCCGGACCCGCTCCGCGGGTCCCGCTTCGCGGTCTCACAGCGGCCGTTAATCAACTACAAGGGGCATCACCTGGTGACCGGCAGGGCTGCGAGGGTAGAGCGGGTGGACTCCACGGACCAGGAGTCCCCGCGCACCCGTTTCCAGCTGGGCTCCTCTCCCTGCCGGCCCGCCCCCCTGGTGACCTTTGCAAAGCTAGAAAAAGGAGTTGACATACCCGCTGCGCGGGAGCGCGCGGGAGGGCGCCGGGAGAAGCCCGGGACAAGGGCGGGACCGTCTTTGGCCGTCCGTGGTCGGACGAGGTTGGGTTGGGCCCAGAGTCCTGGTCAAAACCACATTTTGTCCCACTCCACTTAGTTGTATTTTGTACCTTTTATACCACCCCCCAAACATGGCATTAAGATCCGGCAAACAGCGCCTAGTGCATATACAAACTTCTAAGGGTGTAGTCTCTGGTCCTCTTGATGCTTTTATTACCAGAGCGACAGGAATACTAGAAAAAGAAATAGAAATGGTAGAACACAGACTGTCCCTGGATTTAGTTACCGGGAAACGTTCTTCAATTGGTGCCCTGGCACGTGTTAAAAGCCCTGCAACCAACGCTGCTTTTAATTGTATTTCTACCACAGAGACAGAGGCGATAGTCCATGTAGATGGAGATGGAGCAACAATATCCTCGCCCCATGACAATAGGGAACAGAATGTCAAAGTGCAAAACTATAAGGATGTGGTACAGCATAAACCTATAAGGTGTTTACCTATAGTATACTCTACTACTTCCAAAGCACTGAAATTCTTAGACGCCTCTAGCACTGTCAACAGTGCTACCTACATTAGAATTGACAGATTTGGTATTTTTACCGAGTCTGCATTTACCGATTCGGTAATTTTACTGATTCAGTAAATACAGAATCGGTAAAAATACCAAATCTGTAAATAAATGCCTCTTACACAGGAAAAGGCATTTACCGGTCAGCAACGGCCAAATTCAGCCGTTACCGACAGGTAAATGCCGACCTACATCACGTCCCAACTCATACTACTTCAATATTTAAGAGTAAGTAAATGGGATGTAGGTAATTTGTCTTTTGAAATTACCGAATCTGTTTAATTCAGTCATTTTACCGAATCGGTATTTACCAATTCGGTAATTGCCATTGATTCCTATGGGCCTTGAGGCCAATAGGAATCAATGGCAATTACTGAATCAGTAAATACCAATTCGGTGAAATTACCGAATTGTCAAAGGGGACAGGTTGTCACTTTGACAGCCTGTTGCACCCCTGATTCTGACTTGTTTGTCATGTCACACACATACATGGTCTTACGACATGTATGTGTGCCACATGGCACAAATGTACATGCACAGATGTGCATGTACACAGCAATTCATTATTTACTCCCGAAAGTTTTATCATTATATCTACATATTCATTGTACAATATAAAAGTACACATTATCTGGGATAATAAAGAACATGTTTATTTTAATTTTTAAACAACATATATAACTTTATTCAAGAAACTTTTAAACAACATATATAACTTTATTTAAGCAACTTTTAAAAAACATATATAACTTTATTTAAGCAATTACAAATCTTGTGAGGGTGCGTACTAAACAGTTCTTTTTACAACTACCTCTACTGGTTAAAAAAAGAACTACATGTTTTGTTTGTATGTAAAAGTTTGTCATACTGAATGTCAAAGTGCAAAACTATAAGGATGTGGTACAGCATAAACCTATAAGGTGTTTACCTATAGTATACTGTACTACTTCCAAAGCACTGAAATGTAACATATGTATATAAATATGTTACAACTCAATAGGCCAAATGTACGTAATCTCGATTTACCTACTCATAAATACCAAATCATACCACTTCAATATTTAAGAGTAGGTAATTTGGATGTAGGTAATTTCTCTTTTGAAATAAAAAAATCTGTATAATTCAGGTATTTACCGATTTGGTAATTGCCATTGATTCCTATAAGACTTGAGGTCAATAGGAATCGATGGCAATTAACGAATCAGTAAATACTGAATCAATAAAATTACCGAATTGACAAGGGAGACAGGTTGTCACTTTGACAGCCTGTTGCACCCCTGAATCTGACTTGTGTGCCATGTCACACACATACATGGTCTTACGACATGTATGTGTGCCACATGGCACAAATGTACATGCACATATATGCATGTACACAGGAATTCATTATTTACCTCCAAAAGTTTTATAAACTTTAAGTCGTTATATCTACGTATTCATTGCACAATATAAAGAAACATATTACCTGGGATAATAAATAACATGTTTATTTTAAACTTTAAAACAACATATATAACTTTATTTAAACAATTATAAATCTCACGAGGGTGCTAAATCATTATATCTACATAATCATTATACAATATAAAGGAACATATTAACTGAGATAATAAAGTACATGTTTATTTTAAACTTTTAAACAACACATATAACTTTATGTAAACAATTATAAATATCACGAGGGTGCGTACCACGTAAGCACATCATAAGATGACGTAAGCGCTCCGTAAATAAAACGTAAACGCAACATAAGCTTACATGAGCACTCCGTAAACGCTCCATAAACTTACATCCAACCATGTGACCTTATAACAAAAGACTTTATTGGTTTATAATACTTCCTACTCTAATTCTTGAAAGACCCCTCCCATGTTCATCATTCTTCTTTGGCTTTCAGAGAAGCAACACCTTTTTTCTAGTCTGGAAGTTTTTCAGCTTTCCAGAACATCAGAAGAAAGTAAATGCACCACTGGTCACCTGCAAGATCTGTGACACAGTGTTATCTAGAGGAAATCCTAATAAGAAATATTCATTCGGAACCCACAGCATGGAACGCCATGTAAAAAATATACACCCCAACAATTGGAATAGAGCTGTGGTGCAAAGATGTCAGGAGCAGGACTCTTCTCCTAGTACATCTACAGCAAGAACCAGAGTACCACCAATGCCATCTTCAATGCAGGCGAACATTCAGCCAGAACTGAAAAATTTAATGATGCAATGCATACATTGCAAGAAATTGGTAGTCTTCGGACAACAGTCCATTGTAATTATGCAGAAGAACAGGAACCACAGATGCAACAATTGTTTTATGTAAAAAGTTTATTCTTCTACTTCATCTTCAGAAGAGTTTGTTCCTGAAAACCCTAGAACACAGAGAGAGTCCATAGTACGGAAATTTAAAAAAAAACAGAAAGAGAGAAAAAGGTAAATGCACCTTTTGTCACATGTACAATCTGTCACACAGTACTTTCAAGAGGGAATCCACAGAAACAGTACAGCTTTGGAACTTATAGCATGGAATGCCATGTCCAGAATATACACCCAAACAATTGTAGTAAAGCTGTAATTAAAAGATCATCAGAGGAGCAGGGCTCTACTCCCAGCACTTCTTCTGAAGCAACAGCACCACCAATGCAAGCATCAATGGTTGCAAATATCCCACCTGAACTTAAGAATTTGATGATGTAATGCATTTGTTGCCAGAAACTAATAACCTTTGCACAAGAGTCCATTCAAGTTATCCTGCAAAAAAACAGGAAGCACAGGTGCATTACCAGGAGCATTTTTTCTTTTCACTGAAGATTGTCTTCTGGATGAATCCTCTAATTCAGTCCTCTTGATTGATAAAACTTGCTTATAAAGTCTATGTTTGCGGTTCTTGGTTGACATAATCTATTATGACTGTAGATATTTACAATCTGTTGAAAAAAAAATATGACATATTATAGACCACTCCCAACATAGCACATAGCAATTACATTAACTAAACAATATAAACACTAGTTCACATCTCTCTTTGTGTGTCTCATATCACTCTCTGCCTGCACCATCTCTGTCTTTCCATGCCTCATCTCATTCTCTCCTTCCACCATCTCTCTGTTTGTATGTGTGTGTCATCTCAATCTCTGCCTACACCATCTGTCTATTTGTGTGTGTGTCTCATCTCACTTTCTGTGTCTAAAACGATTTACCATACCAAATGTTTTTTGTTGAAATGTCTGGCTTTAAGTTTTTTGACAAGGAACACACTGAGTGTGTATGTGAATTAAGGAATTATATTTTCATCTTTTTCCATAATGTTAGCTGTGTGTGCTAACAATTTGTATCTTTTAGCTTACAGGGTAGACTTCTTTTTAACGTGTTTATCATGCTTAAATTCAATGCTGGTACAGAGATAGTGCTAATAGTTTAATTTGGCTTGTAAATTTGCTCCTTTTTTAGAAGTGCCTTGTGCAATCTTTAACATGGGTGGAAGCAGTGAATGTATGGAGAGGGATAGGAATAGCAGATAGAAAACCATATGAAATGGTGTGAGAGATGCGTAAAGGATTTTACTAATGGCATCAATTGAGATACAATATACAAAAATGAGGGGCATATTTACAAGCCTCTTGCGCAATGTTTAACATGGATGCAAGCAGAAAATGCATGCAGAGTAATAAAACTGGCACACAGACAAGAATATACATTACGCAAGCGGTTTGTGAATATGCCAATGAAACCATTACACTATCTCTATACCAGCATTAATGTCAAACATTGCGCAAGGGGCTTGTATATATGCCAATGAAACCATTACACTATCTCTATACCAGCATTAATGTCAAACATTGCGCAAGGGGCTTGTAAATATGCCAATGAAACCATTACACTATCTCTATACCAGCATTAATGTCAAACATTGCGCAAGGGGTTTGTAAATATGCCAATGAAACCATTACACTATCTCTATACCAGCATTAATGTCAAACATTGCGCAAGGGCCTTGTAAGTATGCCAATGAAACCATTACACTATCTCTATACCAGCACTAATGTCAAACATTGCGCAAGGGGCTTGTAAGTATGCCAATGAAACCATTACACTATCTCTATACCAGCATTAATGTCAAACATTGCGCAAGGGCCTTGTAAATATGCCAATGAAACCATTACACTATCTCTATACCAGCATTAATGTCAAACATTGCGCAAGGGGCTTGTAAATATGCCAATGAAACCATTACACTATCTCTATACCAGCATTAATGTCAAACATTGCGCAAGGGGCTTGTAAATATGCCAATAAACCATTACACTATCTCTATACCAGCATTAATGTTAAACATTGCGCAAGGGGCTTGTAAATATGCCTATGAAACCATTACTCTATCTCTATACCAGCATTAATGTCAAACATTGCGCAAGGGGCTTGTAAATATGCCAATGAAACCATTACACTATCTCTATACCAGCATTAATGTCAAACATTGCGCAAGGGGCTTGTAAATATGCCAATGAAACCATTACACTATCTCTATACGAGCATTAATGTTAAACATTGCGCAAGGGGCTTGTAAATATGCCAATGAAACCATTACACTATCTCTATACCAGCATTAATGTCAAACATTGCGCAAGGGTCTTGTAAATATGCCTCTCTTTTTTTGTATATTCTATCTCAATTTATGCCATTAGAAAAACCCTTTAAGCATTTCTCACGACATTTCATATTCTTGTCTGTGTGGCAATTTTATTACTCTGCATGCATTTTCTGCTTGCACCCATGTCAAACATTGCGCAAGGGGCTTGTAAATATGCCCCTCTTTATTTTATATTCCATCTCAATTGATGCCATTAGTGAAATCCTTTATGCATATCCCACACCATTTCATAAGGTTTTCTATCTGCTATTCCTATCCCTCTCCATACATTCACTGCTTCCAGCCATGTTAAAGGTTGCGCAAGGCGCTTGTAAAAAAGGAGCATATTTACAAGTCCAATGAAACCCTTACACTATCTCTATACCAGCACTGAATCCAAGCATGAAAAACAATTTAAACACTACAATGCAGAAACCTGACTCATTTTCAAAATACAACAGTAATGAAGCCCAATATGCTTGTTATGCTTCCCAATACTGTAAACAGCACTCTCTCTATATTACTCACCTTTAAAATCGCTTTTGAAAATGTAGAACAGTGTGAAACACACACCAAATCTTCTTAAGCAGAATCCCTGAACTGCTCACTGGAAACAGAAATGGCAGTTTCCCACTCATTCTTCTCACTTATTTCTGCTCATATCCAATGAAATGTCTTCCCACACTATTTCAAAACTAAACTAACATTTCAATTGGTTCTACATTTCCACACTTTCAAACTCACATAATATTCACCCATCCCCCTACTGCTCATTCAACCTGTTACCATGGTAACTCCCACCTAAGGAAGAGCAGAGTTTAAAAGTTCATCATACTATGTTGTAAATAATCCATCAAGGTTGTTAGAGCTTTCAATATAACAGCTAATCATGTGCAATGTTCCTTTCAATTACCTTTTCTGAACCATTAGAATTGCTTCTTTTAAAAACAAAACCATGCACCCTAATATGCTCTTTTGCATTTTCAGAAAGCACCAATCATTTCTTAAGCTTCAAGTGCAGTGAATGTCCTCCTCTTTTTTCTAAACTG
The DNA here is from genome assembly GCF_964263255.1 of Lissotriton vulgaris. Taxonomy (NCBI): domain Eukaryota; kingdom Metazoa; phylum Chordata; class Amphibia; order Caudata; family Salamandridae; genus Lissotriton; species Lissotriton vulgaris. Next base: position 6,609 of record NW_028255499.1, on the reverse strand, counting down.
TAAGCTTTTCAACTGCCATTTCATTTACAGCCCTCATCTGAGTACAACCATATCTGTCTTGAACATGCTTTCAGGACACAGCTTTGTATTTTGGTCTAAAAAGCATGCAACAAACAGAGGAATTTTAAACCTTGATTTACCAAATGTGGATATTTTATGGATTGGCCCGAGAGGATTGAGATGTCACCAATTGATACCATTGGTGAAATCCTTCAAGCATCTCCCACATCCTGACTTCATAATTGTGCACTGTGGTGGAAATGACTTAAGCACTTTGACTGGGGGTTGATGTCACTTTTTCCTCAAACTGCCTTTGTCTATTCCAATATATGCCAAAGGCAAAAATGGAATTGGTCCAATCAATTTTGTCCGCAGATTGAGAAAGCAAGGAAACATGTAAATAAATCTGTTTCTGCATACATGAGACTATGGAATGGGTTGTATATACCACAACAACTTGCGTTACAACATGCAAGGCATCTATAGGACAGATGGTGTACATTTCACCGATGAACGGAACAAAGTCTTTCTCTGTAACATCAGACTCTGCATTGGTACTTACTTGTAGGTACCAAAAAAAACACAATGAACACAACGGCTCTTTTTAGAGCCAACTAACATGTAAACACTCAAATATGATTTTTAACTTAATTCTTTTTATTAATTTTTACCGAGGTCCGCGCACCGAGCACTCACCGAGCACTCCCCGTGCGCGGACCTATCGTGTTTTCTGGTATTTTTAAAAAAATAAACATTATTTTTAACCTTAGGAGTCCTTGAAGAACCCCCTGAGAAGACCTAAGGGGTCAGGGACACTCTACCCTACCCCCTTCCCACGTTTTAAAGTTATATTTTTCACTCTCTTCTGAAACCACAAGATGGCGGCGAAAGGGTTCGCGCACCATGCATTCACCGAGCACTCACGTGCGATGACCTATTGGAATTTTTTTTTTTAAATAAAACTAAATGGAAATGGACACCGTCTCCTCTGTAGATACCTTGAAGGTTGTAATGCAAGTTATTATGGTATATTGAATCCATACTGTAGTCTTTCAGGAAAGCAGAAACAGATTTGTTCACATGATTCCTTCCTTTCTCAATATGGGGTCAGAATTGGCGTAGGGGGTCATGAGTTCCTACTCTAGTGAAACACACTTGCTGATCTATATACTTACTTATATTGTAAACTAGTTCATCAGAGACAGTCAGTGACAGAAAGGATACAGGACATGAAGAACACAAAATTGTATCACTTTGTTACTACCTCATAAATTACATTTAACACCTTGGCTGCTAGGGGGTTTTTCCCCTCCTGTGCTGACATTCTATGAATCCCTTTATTCATGACAAGGTCAGTTCGTCATAAGCACAGCTCAACCGTGCCTCATGACGAGCTGACCTTGTCATGATCATCCAAGGGGTTAAATAAGTATAATTTTCAAAACAATTTTTCTTTACTAAATTAAAATTTGTTTATCAGAATTTTCAAAATCTAAAAGAACTTGTAGCATTTCTTCATCAGAAATGTCATCCATCAAAGTGTCTGAAAATGATTCGTCAAACTCAACAACGTCTACACATTCCATTAATTCCATATCTAGTGTTTCATCAAAAATATCTGCCATGGTATCTCCTTCATGTTCTTCATGATTTGTTTCATCAATAGGATCAATAAACTTTGCTGGGATATCGATGTCAAATGACTCTTCATTTTCAACCATTATTGAAGTTAGTGTACTATTAAAAGAAAGAAAGACAGTGAGATGTTGCAGGGTAAGAGTGAGATAGGGCAGAGAAAAACTATTACATTCTATAAGAAGAGTTACAACTGTGTAAAACACACACCAGAAATTGAACACCAAATATTCCACACAAAAGTACCTCAGACACTATAGTCACAAAATGGCCGTGTTTCCCTGGACAGTGTATAGTATCAAGCAAGAATTAGAAAAATAAAGCACTGCATCTGATGTTGCCCTACTCAATCCATAAGTATAACAGAAAAACATTAAATAACTAACAGAAAACATTTTTCCTATTAACTTAAAGTGAACAACAGAGTTCTCCTTACAAATTAACAACTCACCTTCCAGAAAACTGTTGTACAGTAAAATCTGTCTCAATCTCACACCTCAGAAGTATACCTCAAACATTAAAATCTCAAAATGGCTGTATTTCCCTCTCATTTTTCATACATGTTCAAATACCCAGCCAATCACATTTCAACACACACAAAATCAAAACCAAAGTAACATTTTAATTGGTTCAAATTATCAACACATTCAAACTCACATAATCTTCAACCTACCCCCAATGCTCTCTACCAATTACCATACTAACTCTCCACAAAACACCTGCCTAAACCCAAAGGTGAAAGAGTCATCACTCAATGTTGCACTCAACCAACATCTAAACACTGAAACTTGTTATTTTAATGTATTTCTTTTTTGTCTTTTTGAGTCGCGCGATTTAAAATTTTTTATTTTCTATTTTTTTCAACCTTCGGGGTCCTTTACAGACCCTATGACAAAACTTAGGGGGCTCAGGAATCACTACCCTGCCTCCTTGTCAACTATTACACTTCTGTTTACAACCACTATCATCTGCCACAAAAACAAGATGGCGGACAACACTTCCTCATTTCTTTCCAAATGAGGTCGCACACTGCTCGTCCCATCAGCGTGTGATCCCGGAGCATGATGGTCGATGTAGTTGGTATCAGCGGGTGCGCTTCTACCCGAGTGTTGAGTCTTCAAGGTGTTCACTGATGTGCTTGCCATCCCTGGACACGTGTTTCAAGGTCATTACCTCTCATCAGCAGGGATTAGGCGGGTGCAAGGCGTTGGTGCTTGGGCTGACGTAAACGTTCATAGGTCCAGATACCTCTTGCGGCGCGCAGGTGCGGTGTCTCGAGGTCGTCACCTCCACCGGCTCAAGGGAGCCTGTATAAATAGTCTTTCCAAATGAGGTCGCACACTGCTCGTCTCATCAGCGTGTGACCCCGGAGCATGATGATCGATGTAGTTGGTATCAGCGGGTGCGCTTCTACCCGAGTGTTGAGTCTTCAAGGTGTTCACTTGTGTGCTTGCCATCCCTGGACACATGTTTCAAGGTCATTACCTCTCATCAGCAGTGATTAGGTGGGTGCAAGGGGTTGCTGCTTGGGCTGCCGTAAATGTTCATAGGTCCAGATACCTCTTGTGGCGCGCAGGTGCGGTGTCTCGAGGTCATCACCTCCACCGGCTCAAGGGAGCCTGTATAAATAGTCTTTCCAAATGAGGTCACACACTGCTCGTCCCATCAGCGTGTGACCCCGGAGCATGATGGTCGATGTAGTTGGTGTCAGCGGGTGCGCTTCTACCCGAGTGTTGAGTCTTCAAGGTGTTCACTTGTGTGCTTGCCATCCCTGGACACGTGTTTCAAGGTCATTACCTCTCATCAGCAGGGATTAGGCGGGTGCAAGGGGTTGCTGCTTGGGCTGCCGTAAACGTTCATAGGTCCAGATACCTCTTGTGGCGCGCAGGTGCGGTATCTCGAGGTCGTCACCTCCACCGGCTCAAGGGAGCCTGTATAAATAGTCTTTCCAAATGAGGTCGCACACTGCTCATCCCATCAGCGTGTGACCCTGGAGCATGATGGTCGATGTAGTTGGTATCAGCGGGTGCGCTTCTACCCGAGTGTGTTGAGTCTTCAAGTTGTTCACTGGTGTGCTTGCCATCCCTGGACACGTGTTTCAAGGTCATTACCTCTCATCAGCAGGGATTAGGCGGGTGCAAGGGGTTGCTGCTTGGGCTGCCGTAAACGTTCATAGGTCCAAATACCTCTTGTGGCGCGCAGGTGCAGTGTCTCGAGGTCGTCACCTCCACCGGCTCAAGGGAGCCTGTATAAATAGTCTTTCCAAATGAGGTCGCACACTGCTCGTCCCATCAGCCTGTGACCCCGGAGCATGATGGTCGATGTAGTTGGTATCAGCGGGTGCCTCCTCATTCCTCATTTCGACTGACTGGAATGTTGACAGACGTCCAACAGCCAATCAGAATTCCACGCACGCACGCCAAGGTCGGCGCACGTGCAAGGACGGAGCATGCCCGTGCGCGCACCGTGTCCCGCCCATAGATATATAATTTGAAAAAAGCCGATTTTCTCAACAATTACTGGAGGGATTTTTTTTGCCAAGTTTGCAGTATTTCCATTCAGCCGTTCGGGCTGTAGCTGTGTCTAAAGGTCCTATGGAAAATTGCATTGGACTCAATTTCACATTCAATTTTCTCATAAACTACTGGAGGGATTTACACCAAACATACAAAAGGCACTGCTCCATACCAGTCCCTACCATTTTGCCAATGCTGGTGTAATTCCGTTCAGCCGTTCGAGCTGTAGCCTTGTCAGAATGTCCCTATGGAAATTAACATGGAGAACACACGTTTTGGGACCCCCCTTTTTTCTCGGCCCCCGCTTGACGAATCCCCCCGAAACTCAGGGAAGGAGCAGAGCGCAGCGAGGCAAATTTAAGGGAAATTACAGGCAGATCCCTCAATCGGTGCCAAAGTTATTCCCAAAGAATGTTCGGCATTTCCTATGGTAGCTAGGTCCTAACTATATATACCTACTGGCTATCGCCAGTAGGTAATATATATATATATATATATATATATATATATATATATATATATATATATATATATATATATATATATATATATATATATATATATATATATATATATATATATATATATATATATATATATATATATATATATATATATATATATATATGTATATATATTTATATATATATATATATATGAATGATCAAGTCCCCCAGGAGGGACGAAACGCGTCATGGCTGCTGCTGCACCTCGTATGGAAATAAAATAACTTGCCGCTAATTAGCTATCGTGGTCCTCCTCTGTTTTCTTTCTCGTGGTATGAGGAAATGGTGAAGGAGTTACCAGCTATATATATATATACTAGCAGCCCGTCCCGACGTTGTCCGGGTATGAATTGCTGCCGGCCAGTAGTATATTGTTTTGTAGGATTTCTTATCTGTGACAGGCCTGTTAAACGCTCCGATTCACAGTGCACTGCTGATGCACTTAAGAGTGCGCGTTCAGTAGTGTGTGAACTCAAGTTTCCCTGCTTTATTTTTCCTTGCAATATTATATAGCGCGAACTCGACAACATGGCATGGGCACAATTTACATTACAGAAGAACACATTTATTTGTGGTAGGCACGGGGAGACAAAGCGATTTGCCTGGAATCACAGGATATTGAGCTGATGCTTAGATTCGAACGTAGCTCCCAAGCTCTAAAGTTCGCAATTCTAGAACTTGTGGTGGGAGGTGTGTCTAAAAGTGTATGTCGGTGCCGGCCATCAATGAGAGAGACCTGTGCATTTTTCAAATGGGTGGTGAAAAAATATGAGTATGTTGCTGGAGATGTGGGCCGCCATGCCCCCAATGTACTTACCGGGGGAGGGTAAACACCCATTATTCCGCAACTTTCTTTCCGCATACCATCACTCTGCATACTTTCATTACGAAAGTACCATGTCTCCGCAATGTCATTATAACGCATGGCATTACATTTTATATGCTTTTACCACGCATACATTTACAACGAAATTCGTTGTAAATGCACGAATGGTAAAAGCATGTTTTTTTAATGTTTGGATAAGGTAAGTATGGGTATAGGGGTATATGTTTTGGGGTACTGAGGTATATGTTTTGGAGTGTTTGGGTATTTTAAGGGTTCAGATATAGTTTTCGGTTATGGGGTACAGGGGTCGTTTTAGGGTTTAGGGATAGGTGTGGATTTTGGGGTACAGGGGTATTTTTAGGGTTCAAGGCTAGGTTTGGGTTTTGGGGTACAGGGGTATTTTTAGGGTTCAGGGGTAGGTTTGGGTTTTGGGGTACAAGGGTATTTTAAGGGTTCAAGGCTAGGTTTGGGTTTTGGGGTACAGGGGTATTTTAGGGTTAAGGGGTAGGTTTGGGTTTTGGGGTACAGGGGTATTTAAAGGGTTCAGGGCTAGGTTTGGGTTTTGGGGTACAGGGGTATTTTAGGGTTTAGGGATAGGTTTGGGTTTTGGGGTACAGGGTATATTTATAGGGTTAAGATGGGTTAGTGTTTAAGGGTGTTGAGGTATTTTAAGGAGTAAGGGTGGGTTATGATTATGGGGTGCAGGGGTATTTAAAGGGAGCAGGGTGGGATTAGCACACAATATGAGACATGGCATGAAGGGCGGAACGTACCACACGCCCCCAGCATTTGTCACGCCCCCAGCACACGCCCACAGCACAACGCAGACACGCCCACAAGGGACTACTTTGCTGGCACGGTTCTTTTACCTTTTAAATGTATATGGTGGGCGTCTGCATAGCCTATGTCCTTCTGCTGCAACTGCCCTTTCCAACGCTGTATTGGGTGTTGTGATTGGTGCTGTGGTTCCTGAGATTACCCGCCTCAAAGGTTTGGGCTCTCTCTATGGATATACAGTTACGCAAATCTTTTTGTGGGCTGGTGGGAGAAGCGGGTGGCCTAGTCCGATGCTAAAGAGGAATGGACCAGTAGACTGGTCAGCTGGAATGGTATATTGATGAATTAC
>NW_028255498.1:0-67971 GCF_964263255.1 Lissotriton vulgaris | reverse complement strand
CAATAGTCTCCCTTCCCTTGAAGTGTATTTTTTTTTAAACTTTTTTTTTGGCATTTCATGAGAACAACAGAGGACACCCAGTGTCCAACATTTAGGCAGACATGCCTCATATAACTGAACTGCATTATTACACTTCATATCCAATAGAATAATTCTTGACAGGCATTTCACGTCTCATTCCGACCTTTGTACATCAATATATTCACTCTGACTGTTCATCTTCTCCTGATAGGTAGTCCACTAAATAATGCCAATAGTCTTTAGGTCTTGCTCGCAGTGGCAATTCTTCTTCATACAGTTTTAAATTGTCTTTACAATATATCATATCCCTGATCCATTGTTTTGCCCGTGGCATTTTCTTACCTCCCCAACACATCGCTATAAGTCTCTTCGCCAGTAATAGTGCCAATACACAGAATTTACGTTTCTTTGCTGTCACATTTTGTAGTATGTTTAGAAGACATATTCGCATAGTGCATTGTATTTCAGTTCCTACCATTTTACTCAGTATCTTCGTTATATCAAGCCAGAACCGGGCTATTTCTCCACGCCAGGTGTGCGAAATCTGCGTCACCCATCCCGCATCTTTGGCACCTCGAGTCTTCCCGCAGTCCATATTTATGTAACCTTTGGGGTGTGTGGTACATCAAGTGTAAATACCTGATATGTATAAGCTTTAGATTACCATTCGGCAGTGGTATACCAGTAATTGTGCCAGCTGCGCACCACTCTTCCTCCGATAACGGCGTGTCTAAGCAATTATCCCATCTCTGAATCGCTTTATCTGCAGTGTGCCCTATTTCGGCCTGTAGAGATGTGTATAGCCTAGAAACTAGATGCTTGGGGTTAGCCGATGTAATGAGCATTTGCAGTGTTTGCAGTGTGTCAGGTTCAGCAGGGTATGCGTGGTAGTGTGATTGCAATGCTCGCAGTAGTCTGAAGTACGTAAAGCTGAATAGCAATGACTTATTTTGTATATACTCCAGGTCTTCTAGTTTTTTAACTGTCCCCTCCTGGTATAGATCTCCTATGGTGTCCAGACCTACTTGTCTGAGCAGTTCCATACCCACTGCTTCCTGCGTAACCGAGAGGGCAGGGTGATAATGAAGCGGCATTTCTGGTGTGTAAATCGGATGTTTACCCACTTTTTTTGCTATCTCCTGCCATGCTGCCGACGTAGCATCTACTGAATTGATGTCTTTTTTATGTAATGCTGGTCTCACATGTGTTAATATTGCAGTCAGTGGTACAAGGAGGGCATCTCCCTCCTCCACTGCCACATGTGCCATGTAGGGCGTAGGATGATACCAGTAATGCGCATATTGCGCCTGTGCGCACAGGTAATATAGTGAAAAATCAGGGACTTTAAATCCTCCTTTTGCGTATGGCAATGTTAGAGTGTGTAGGTCTATTCTAGCTTTTTTATTCGCCCAGATCAGTTTAAAGGTAATCGATTTTATCTCCTGGAAGACTGGTTTCGGTGGTTTGATCGGGATATTATTGAAGAGATAAAGCAGTTTTTGTAACAGCACCATTTTAACTATGGCTATTCTGTCTGCCATAGACAATGGCAATTGTATCCACCGGTCTATTTTCATCACCAGCGCATCTATTACCCTGCCGTAATTCATTCGAATCACTACTTCAGGATCTCTGTGGAACCAGACCCCCAGATATCTCACTGGATCCGTTTGCCAATCTAGTGGGTAATCTAGCTTGAAGGAAAGAGTGCTATCAGTGAGGGGTATTACCAGTTTATGTTTAGTCCTGAATGATATCCAAATTTAACGAATTCCCTCAACAGTGGATTTAAGTTGTTGTTTGGGTCTTTTACATACAATAACACGTCATCCGCATAGAGCGATATGTGAAGCGGTCTTTGTGGGATTTGCAGTGCCGACTGTTTATATTCCTGTCTAATCTTACATGCCAGAGGTTCTATGGCTATGGCAAACAATAGGGGTGATAGTAAGCACCCCTGTCGCGTCCCTCTCCTAATTGTTATTGGTTCTGATATATACTTGTTGGTTCTAATTCTCGCTGTGGGTTTAGTGTGGAGGAGGGCTATCCATTGTAAGAACATTATCGGGAAGCCCATCCTTCGTAAAATGGCGTGAAAATAATCCCATGCAATGGTGTCGAATGCTTTTGCCGCGTCCAATAGTACCGCAGCTGCTTTCGTCTCCTGGGACAGGTAGTGGGATAATGCAAATAATGTTCTTGTGGGATGTCGATCTAGTGGGGATGAATCCAGCTTGATCCGATAGGATCAGCCTCGTCATTAATACTTGCAGTCTTGTCGCTAATATTTTAGATAGTATCTTGGAGTCCACATTAATTAAAAAAAGCGGCCGGTAGGAGTCACACGACACTGGGTCTTTATCCGGCTTCACTAGTGCAATGATCATCGCTTCTCTCAGTGAGGATGGTAGTTCACCCTTCTCATGTGCGTCCCCCAGCGTAGCTACTATGTGTGAGGCTAGTATGTCCATGAACGCTTTATAAAACTCCCCGGTAAACCCGTCTGGCCCAGGCGCCTTGCCATTAGGTAGTGTCTTTATTATCTCTGTTACCTCTTCTACTGTCACCGGTTAGGATAGGTACTGTCTTTGTGCGTCTGATAACCACACCAATGCTATTGTATCACAGTAGTTATCTATTTCGTCCGCTGAGGCAGTCTTGCCAACTGCGTACAGTTTCCGAAATGTAAGTTGGAATGCCTCTAGTATACCCTGCGTGTCATGTCTCCTTACCCTGTCATTGTCCTTCACTGCCTCTACTACTTGTGCTGGTTTTTGCCCACATATCCTAGCCGCTAGTGTCGCTCCTGGCCTCCCTGTTTCTCCGTTTTTTCTAGCTACCTGTCGTTTGTGCGTGTATGTTAATTCCGTTTCTGCATGTTTTTGATATTCTGTTAGTTTGAGTCTAATTTTACCCAGTATAGCTGAATCTTGCATTTCGGCATATTCCAATTCAAGTTTTCTGATGTCAGCTTCTTTTTTTTCTAATTGTTGTCTCAAGTCCTTTAATATACCAGCATTAGTGCTAATACAGACCCCTCTGATCCTAGCCTTAACCTCCCATAGGAGGCCAGCATCTTTTGTCACGGCCTCATTAATTTCGAAATATTCTAATATTGCTTTACTTATCGTGTCTCTGTAGCATTCGTCCTGTAGTGCTTTCCCATTGAATCACCAGCTGAAAGGGGGGGGAACATAGTCAGGTATTGTTAGTGTGAGTAGAACCGGGTTATGATCAGATAGTGTCCTTGATAAGTGTTCTATCTTTTCCAACCAATGTAACACTTCCGGTGACCCAATCCAGTAGTCTATTCTAGACCTACTATTAAAGGCCGCGGTCGTGTGTGTGGCCTCTTTTCTGTTTGGGTATTTGAATCGCCACAAACCTGTTAGTTGCCAATCTAGTATTATATCTTGTAGTGTGCGCAGCACCCTCTTGTGTGTTTCTACTGAGTTCTTGGATCTATCCATTTCCTCATTTAATGCCATGTTAAAGTCACCACATCACAGTGGCGGAGTATCTGGATGATCGGACAATTTCGTTCACAGTGTGGTATAAAATTGTGGATTGTCTGTGTTTGGCACATATATATTCAGTAAAGTCACCTTATGTCCCCTCAGTGTGCCTGTGACAATGATATATCTCCCCTCAGAATCAATATATGTGTTTTCCGTTTTAAACTGTAAACCACGGTGTATCAGTATAATTACCCCTCTAGAGTAGGAGGAGTAGGTAGCACTGTATGTGGTTTCCGCCCATCTATGCCCAATTCGCGTTTGTGCATGCGGGTCTATGTGTGTCTCCTGTAGGTATGCGATATCTATATGTAATCTTGTTAGGTATGCTATCACTTGTCGTATTTTCTTGGGGTTGTTCAAGCCACGTACATTCCAGGACAATAGTCTTAATTTCTTGCCGTGTTTATCCATCCTGATATCTAAGTTGCGCACTTAGTGTCAGCATTATGTTAAGTACAGTCTTGATCATTTTTTGTGACGTATTTATCCCATCCTTCTCAGAGATTAATCCGCCATTTACATGGAGTCTGACAGTGTTTCTTAAATGCAGTTCCTTAAACCAACTCTCCCCAACTTTCCCCCTTCCCCCATCCCACTTCAGCACCCCAATTATGCCAAAGCCATACCCTTAGTGTAACCAAAACTAACATTATATCATATTGGGGGGACACCCCGGGGGGGGGGAGGGGGTCCACTCGAGTCTCACGACTGCATCCAACATAGTGGATGTGGCCAGAGTAGTATGCATAGTACAGGTGCCTCAGCTTAGCTTATCTTCGGCTACTTTTATTCTTGTACACACACTTCTAGATCAGCATGTATTACTGCTGTTTTAACTTTCGCGCGACACATCACAACTGTCGAACACCTTTGCACTACTCTTACCATGAACCACCTATAATTTACATATAAGTACTGTTAGCATACAGGTAGTACACAACTCGTTTGTGACCACTTACATACCATAGTTCCGGTACACACATGTTATCTCGCTGTTCCAGCGTTTCTTGTACAGTTCTTGCTCTATATAACAACATAGCATTCTGTACTCACCCACCGCAAGTATATTGTACACAAACGCTACCAGTCCAATATGTCCTTTCACCAGTTTCCCAGCACAGGTTGTTAAATTATTAGTGTACTCAGTGCCAGTTCGCCGCATGCGGTGTAGTGGCCAATCCGCGGGTTTCTCCCCTGCTATGTCTATGATTTAGGTTGTATGTATTTTCGTTGTCTTCTATACAACCCATCCGCATCATTTAGGTGTCAGATATCGAGCATTATCAATTCCATTGTTTCTAATCTGAGTCTTGGCCTTGCTCTTGCCGCCTTTGTACCCGTCGTCGATGATTCAGTCTTTTAATATAATTGTGCGCTTCCTGTGGCGTCTGGTAGATCGTTGATTTGCCATCTTTGGTGATTTTTAATCTTGCCGGGTAGAGCATCGCATATGGTATGTTCATTTCTCTCAGTTTTAGTTTCGCCGTTGCGAATTCTTTTCTTGCCAGCTGTACATTGATGGTGAAATCCAGGTAGAATTGCAGCTTGTTACCCTGGTGTTCAATCTGTTGTTTTTCCCTAGCCATCTTCAGTATCATGTCGCGATCTCTGTAAATTTAGCAGCCACGCCACTATCGGGCGTGGAGGAGCTCCTGGTTTCGGTTTTGGTGCAAGTGTCCTGTGCGCTCGCTCAATGATAAACACTGTGGTCAGTTGATCCGTCCCAAAGATCGATTTTAGCAGATCCTCCACATAGCTCTCCATCTTTCCCGTGTTGGTGGATTCCGGAACTCCCGCTATGCGTATATTATTTCTTCGGGACCTCGCTTCTAACTCTTCCGACTTGTTTTTGATAACTTCTAGGACTCTGTCCATTTCTGTACATTTCTGCGTTGTTGTATGCGACTCATCTTCCACCGCTGATAGTCGTGTCTCCGCTTCCTCTAGGCGCTCTCCGTGTCTATCAAGTTTCGCTGCCATATTATCAACATGTTGTGTGATGGAGTCCAGCTTACTGTGTACATCCTGTAAGCTTTTGTGGATGGCTCTGAGCGTTGTTTCCATGGTATTCTGTGCCTCCACATCCGTTTCCATATCCACATCTGGTGGTGCAGTGGCTCCTTTGGTGTTTTTTTTGTTGTCAAATGGTAGTTTCGATTGTACCTTCTCTGGTTTACCCATTTTCCTCTGAGCCGTAGTCCCAGACGCCACTTTAGCACTTGTTTCTTTTGTAAAGGTTGCACGTAGCACCTATTTACGCTCCTAGCTGGTTACCCTCTTCACCAGTTCAGTGGTTCCCCAACTGCTCTACTCCTCGTCGATCGTACTTTGTTGTTGACTTATATGCTGCACGCTAGCGCCCTTCACGTAGTCACAATGTATTTCACACCACAGTTGCGCTTGCGCCGGAGTCGCCTCCTTCTCCCTTTGTATCTATGCACGCTGGCGTTGATCGTAACCTGATTGTGCCGCACACCGGAATTACCTCCGCATCGGTAGCTGTTGGGTTAGATGTTGTATTTAGATGCAGCGCTGTGCTCACGTCTTTCCTGCACTGTGTCGCGTATAGTATTTCCGTAGTCTCTGTTATTACTGCACAACTGCTGGTACTCTCACACTCTGTGCCGGATTTTCTCCTGTTTTAGCGCTCTATCGGTCTATTTCTTCTCAGTTCGCTGTTTCCCAGGTGTCGGGCACTCGGATCGTAACGTGTATTACCAAACCGTGGGCGCCGCCATTTTGCGCGCTTGGCTATACGCTAGTGCTGTTGGGATTCGCGCCATTCCCACCGTGCCCCAAACAACAATTGTCAACTTCACATGTCCCAGATCGCGATATTGTTTAAGTCAACCGACACAGGAGCGCTTTTTTAATCTATTCTCCTATGGCCACTATATGTAGGTCAATGTCTGCCAGCTCATATATTGCCGAACGGAGTCGCCTGGCCCGTGCCGTTTTGCCGATAATGATAGCGCTATCTACATATCAGTTTCAGATATAGCCAGCGATGCTCATTACGCTTACCACCATTTGTGCCAGTCTGTAGTAGTTGTTGTCCAGCGTATCTCCACGCTGGCAGACAGCTCGGTATCGCTCGTCTCTCCCGGCTATCATTGAGCCGCCATTTTAACCGTCATTGTGTACTCCCCTCGCCATCTTTCAAGATCGTTTTCTGGAAGGGTATTGCTCCGCACAGCAAACCGCACAGCACACCGCACAGCACAACTTGTTCCCTACACCTTCGGATTAATTTCCACGTCGTTTTCGGTGTGATTAGCACCATTTACACGCCATCTGATCCCGTTGTTTGTCTCTGGCCTGCGGAGCTGTCTTAGCAGGCAGCCATTCCGCTGTGCGCCCTCTAGCGCCCCCCCTCCCTTGAAGTGTATTTTCATGATGGCATACCCAATTACGTCAATGTGTGAGCCACCATAGCTGACCGGGCTGATGTCAGGGGCAAAAAGTTGTGAATCAGGAAAGGTTTTGTCCCAAGGATCCCTGCCTAACATGGTGAAAGGGGAGCCATAATCTGCCAGGACCACAAATAACTTATTTCCAATCACCACATCACATTCAAGCATACTAATGAGATCCGCATCTACCATGCCATCACCTCTAACGCTCAGCACAATGGTTCTTGAATTGTCATTGGTGGTCACAACACGTTCCACTGTACGTACTCTACCACCAGGCTTGCACATTCTGGCATAATGACCCTTGATTCCACACTTGTGGCATGTTGTATTCCCAGCATAGCAATTAGGGTAGTTAGAAGAGTGGTTAAGGCTCTCACACTTATAACACTATATCCTTGAAAAATCGGTGTAAGACTTGATTCTAGTCCTACATCCTCCCTTGGAGATATTGTCAATGGAGTCTTGAATTATCTCCTTTTGATTTAGTTCATGAATATTACTTGGAGTAGGGGTATCATCAGCCACTGCCTAATGGGCTTTCATCTCTTTAACCGAGCCAGAGGTATTTTCCATCCCCTCCATGATGGCTTCCTTTAGGGAAGGGTTTATAGACAAAAGCTTCTCCTGCACTTTAGAACTGTTAGTGCACCTCACTAGTCGATCACGTATCACCGAATCAGTAAGTTCTCCAAACTCACAAGTGTGGGCAAGCGTTTTTAGTGAAGCAATACACAGGCACATGCATCAAATGATTTTGCGATCGCAAAAGGTGCGAATCGCAAAAATCGTCCGTTTGCGATCGCAAAATCTGCTTTTGGAATGCATGAAGGGTGAAGGCCCTCGCAATTTGAGAATTCGCAAATATTTGAGAATTTTCAAATTGCGATTGCATTTAAGGAATCGCATTTTGCGATTCCTTAAATGCAAGGCTTGAAACTTTAAAAAAATGCGAATTCGCAATTAGGGGGAGTAAATTACCATGAGGTCGAACCTCGTAGTAATTTGCGAAAACTTTGAAAAATGCACTTTTGTGCATTTTTCAAAGTTTCATGTTGTGCACACACAGGCCCTAAGGGCATGTGTGTGCACAATATATGTGCTAAGATTGATTTCAGGGGTGCAACAGGGTGTCCTTTGGACACCCCTGCACCCTGCAAATCGCATTCTCAATTTGCGATTTGCTAATTGCTAATCGTAAATTGAGAATGTCTTCCCGTTCATTCCTATGGGCCTCTAGGCCCATAGTAATGAATTGGGAGGTATTCCTTAATTGCCATTCGCAATTTGCGAGTCGCAAATAAGGAATTTTAAGAAAACGCAAACTTTTCAGCGATTTCTTCATGCATAGGCTTTTGCGATTTCCTAATTGCGATTCCTTAAAAATCGCAATGAAGAAATCGCAAAAGCCAACAATGATGCATGTGCCTGCTAGTTCCCAACCTTCTCATTTGGTTCTTGGATCCTCATGAAAAACTTGTGTCTCTCTAAGACGACATTGATGCGTGGTCCAAAATACATTTCTAATATTTTTATGGACATTTTGAATACATCAGATGGTTCACCATTACCTTCTCCAACAGGAATTGTGTCAATACTTTCATATAGGTCCTGCCTTCAATTTCGAGATTATGGAGACGAATTGCTTGCCTTCTATGAGCGGAGAATTTTTTGCCTCCAATAGCAACTAAATAGGAATCGAATAACAGTTTCCATCTTTTCCAGGGTAACATTAGCTCACTCTTTTCACAAAGGAAGGGAGGAGGCTGGCTCATTGATGTGGCTGACATGCTGGCAGAGTTACAGTAATTGTTTGCTTAAGGAGAACAAGGAGAATCTGGCACCAATAACCAAAGGAAGTTCAGTTATGAAGATGTAAACAAATGGTTCAATTGGTTGAGTGCAGACAGAATCCAAATCTCCACCATTGCAAATGCAGCACAGACTGTATTAAAATGGGTAAACGAACTGAGATTTCCACATATTCACAGACAAAAACCTTCACTTATCGCAATCACGGCACAAAATTAAATGATTGAACGCTTGGGTATAATAAACAAAAAATCAGCAGACATATAATTAAACAGAATCTGCAGGACGGGGAATTCAATTCACTTTGGATCCAATCATAAGTACGAGATCCTATACCGGGCTCTGTGCAGCTCTGTGCTTCATTGTCATGGATATTGACAACCAAGATGGCGGCACGCAACGTGCACGTAACGCTATGATGTGTGCTCGTTGACATGTGCATGTGCACGGGCAGGAGAGCATCGCCACGAGCACAAAGAGCAGTTAGAAGATCAAACAGTAAACAAGCATTTACAATGCAATGGTCTCGGCATTATTAAAGGTAGAGCTATTGGCATTGCTCTTGACTTTTTTTTTTAAATCATAAATAAATGGCATTGTCATTTACATTGCCAATAACTTAATCGTTTGCATATGCGAGACCTATTGCATTAGCACCCACACACAGAGTAAGTAGTAGAGTGAGTAGTTGAAAGTGAGTAGGAGAGAGTTATTGGTAAAGAGTATTAGAGAGCGAGTAGTAAAAAGTGAAAGAGTGAGTATTATATAGTGAGAGAGTGAGGCAGGATATAAGCCCCTTGTAGGTTTATATTAAACACAATCGTTTTCTCAGGCACAGTGCAAGTGCTATGCAGGTGAAACTTAAAATGAGAACCAGGCATTAGCAAACGATCACCTGAATGGAAATGTACAGATTTGCACTTTGGCCCTTAGTAATTTGGTGGAAACCGGATACTGTAAAATATTCAAAATATATATGTTCACAAACCGACGCACTTACTGCCCTCAACACTCTGCCCTCTGCCCTCAACACTCTGCCCTCAACACTCTGCCCTCTGCCCTCAACACTCTGCCGTCTGCCCTCAACACTCTGCCCTCTGCTCTCAACACTCTGCCCTCTGCCCTCAACACTCTGCCATCTGCCCTCAACACTCTGCCCTCTGCCTCAACTCTCTGCCCTCTACACTTTGCCCTTTACACTCTGCCCTCTACTCTCTGCCCTCAACACTCTGCCCTCTGCCCTCAACACTCTGCCCTCTGCCCTCAACACTCTGCCTGCTACACTCTGCCCTCTATACTCTGCCCTCAACACTCTGCCCTCTGCCCTCAACACTCTGCCTTCTACACTCTGCCCTCTACACTCTGCCCTCTACACTCTGCCCTCAACACTCTACCCCCAACATTCGGCCCTAAACACTCTGCACTCTGCCCACAACACTCTGCCCTCTGCCCTCAACATTCTGCCCTCAACACTCTGCCCTCTGCCCTCAAAACTCTGCCCTTTACACTCTGCCCTCTACACTCTGCCCTCAACACTCTGCCCTCAACACTCTGCCCTCTGCCCTCAACACTCTGCCCTCAACACTCTGCCCTCTACACTCTGCCCTCTACACTTTGCCCTCAACACTCTGCCCTCAACACTCTGCCCTCAACACTCTGCCCTCAACACTCTGCCCTCAACACTCTGCCCTCAACACTCTGCCCTCTGCCCTCAACACTCTGCCCTCAACCTTCTGCCCTCAACACTCTGCCCTCTACACTCTGCCCTCAACACTCTGCCCTCAACCCTCTGCCCTCAACACTCTGCCCTCTGCCCTCAACACTCTGCCCTCAACACTCTTCCCTCAACACTCTGCCCTCAGCACTCTGCCCTATACACTCGGCCCTCCTCACTCGGCCCTCTACACTCTGTCCTCTACACTATGCCCTCAACACTCTCCCCTCAACACTCTGCCCTCTGCCATCAACACTCTGCCCTCAACAGTCTGCCCTCTACCTTCAACACTCTGCCCTCTGCCCTCAACACTCTGCCCTCTGCCCTCTGCCCTCAACACTTTGCCCTCTGCCCTCTACACTCTGCCCTCTGCCCTCAACACTCTGCCCTCTGCGCTCAACACTCTGCCCTCTGCCCTCAACACTCTGCCCTCTGCCCTCAACAGTCTGCCCTCTGCCCTCAACACTCTCCCCTCAAACCTCTGCCCTCAACACTCTGCCCTCTGCCCTCAACACTCTGTCCTCTGCCCTCAACACTCTGGCCTATGCCCTCACGACTCTGCCCTCTACACTTTGCCCTCTGCCCTCAACACTCTGCCCTCTGCCCTCAACACTCGGCCCTCTGCCCTCTGCCCTCAACACTCTACCCTCTGCCCTCAACACTCTGCCCTCAACAGTCTGCCCTCAAAACTCTGCCCTCTGCCCTCAACACTCTGCCCTCAACACTCTGCCCTCAACACTCGGCCCTCTGCCCTCAACACTTGGCCCTCTGCCCTCAACACTCTGTCCTCTGCCCTCAACACTCTGCCCTCAACACTCTGCCCTCTGCCCTCAACACTCTGCCCTCAACACTCTGCCCTCTGCCCTCAACACTCTGCCCTCTGCCCTCAACACTCTGCCCTCTACACTTTGCCCTCTGCCCTCTACATTTTGCCCTCTGCCCTCTACACTTTTCCCCCTGCCCTCTGCCCTCAACACTCTGCCCTCTGCCCTCTACACTTTGCCCTCTGCCCTCTACATTTTGCCCTCTGCCCTCAACACTCTGCCCTCTGCCCTTAACACTCTGCCCTCTGCCCTCAACACTCTGCCCTCGGCCCTCTACACTTTGGCCTCTACCCTCAACACTCTGCCCTCTGCCCTCTACACTTTGCCCTCTGCCCTATGCCCTCTACACTTTGCCCTCTGCCCTCTACACTTTGCCCTCTGCCCTCAACACTCTGCCCTCTGCCCTCTACACTTTGCCCTCTGCCCTCTACACTTTGCCCTCTGTCCTCTGCCCTCTGCCCTCAACACTATGCCCTCTGCCCACAACACTCTGCCCTCCGCCCTCAACACTTTGCCCTCTGCCCTCAACACTCTGCCCTCGGCCCTCAACACTCTGCCATCTGCCCTCAACACTCTGCCCTCTGCCCTCAACACTCTGCCCTCAACACTCTACCCTCTGCCCTCAACACTCTGCCCTCTGCCCTCAACACTTTGCCCTCTGCCCTCTACACTTTAACCTCTGCCCTCTGCCCTCTACACTTTGCCCTCTGCCCTCTGCCCTCAACACTCTGCCCTCTGCCCTCACCACTCTGCCCCCTGCCCTCAACACTCTGCCCTCTGCCCTCAACACTCTGCCCTCTGTCCTCAACACTCTGCCCTCTGCCCTTAACACTCTGCCCTCAACACTCTGCCCTCTGCCCTCAACACTCTGCTCTCAACACTCTGCCATCTACACTCTGCCCTCTGCCCTCAACACTCTGCCCTCAACACTCTGCCCTCAACACTCTGCCCTCTGCCCTCAACACTCTGCCCTCTGCCCTCAACACTCTCCCCTCAAACCTCTGCCCTCAACACTCTGCCCTCTGCCCTCACGACTCTGCCCTCTACACTTTGCCCTCTGCCCTCAACACTCTGCCCTCTGCCCTCAACACTCAGCCCTCTGCCCTCAACACTCTACCCTCTGCCCTCAACACTCTGCCCTCAACAGTCTGCCCTCAAAACTCTGCCCTCTGCCCTCAACACTCTGCCCTCAACACTCTGCCCTCAACACTCGGCCCTCTGCCCTCAACACTTGGCCCTCTGCCCTCAACACTCTGTCCTCTGCCCTCAACACTCTGCCCTCAACACTCTGCCCTCTGCCCTCAACACTCTGCCCTCAACACTCTGCCCTCAACACTCTGCCCTCTGCCCTCAACACTCTGCCCTCTACACTTTGCCCTCTGCCCTCTACATTTTGCCCTCTGCCCTCTACACTTTTCCCCCTGCCCTCTGCCCTCAACACTCTGCCCTCTGCCCTCTACACTCTGCCCTCTGCCCTCTACACTTTGCCCTCTGCCCTCAACACTCTGCCCTCTGCCCTTAACACTCTGCCCTCTGCCCTCAACACTCTGCCCTCTGCCCTCTACACTTTGGCCTCTACCCCCAACACTCTGCCCTCTGCCCTCTACACTTTGCCCTCTGCCCTATGCCCTCTACACTTTGCCCTCTGCCCTCTACACTTTGCCCTCTGCCCTCAACACTCTGCCCTCTGCCCTCTACACTTTGCCCTCTGCCCTCTACACTTTGCCCTCTGTCCTCTGCCCTCTGCCCTCAACACTATGCCCTCTGCCCACAACACTCTGCCCTCCGCCCTCAACACTTTGCCCTCTGCCCTCAACACTCTGCCCTCTGCCCTCAACACTCTGCCCTCTGCCCTCAACACTCTGCCCTCTGCCCTCAACACTCTGCCCTCAACACTCTACCCTCTGCCCTCAACACTCTGCCCTCTGCCCTCAACACTTTGCCCTCTGCCCTCTACACTTTAACCTCTGCCCTCTGCCCTCTACACTTTGCCCTCTGCCCTCAACACTCTGCCCTCTGCCCTCAACACTCTGCCCCCTGCCCTCAACACTCTTCCCTCTGCCCTCAACACTCTGCCCCCTGCCCTCAACACTCTGCCCTCTGCCCTTAACACTCTGCCCTCAACACTCTGCCCTCTGCCCTCAACACTCTGCTCTCAACACTCTGCCATCTACACTCTGCCCTCTGCCCTCAACACTCTGCCCTCTGCCCTCAACACTCTGCCTTCTACCCTCAACACTCTGCCCTCTGCACTCTGCCCTCAACACTCTGCCCTCTGCCCCCAACACTCTGCCCTCAACACTCTGCCCTCAACACTCTGCCCTCAACATTCTGCCCTCTGCCCTCAACACTCTGCCCTCTGCCCTCAACATTCTACCCTCTGCCCTCAACACTCTGCCCTCTACACTTTGCCCTCTGCCCTCTACACTTTGCCCTCTGCCCTCTGCCCTCAACACTCTTGCCCTTTGCCCTCTACACTTTGCCCTCTGCCCACTACCCTCAACACTCTGCCCTCTGCCCTTAACACTCTGCCCTCTGCCCTCTACACTTTGCCCTTTGCCCTCTGCCCTCAACACTCTGCCCTCTGCCCTCAACGCTCTGCCCTCTGCCCTCTACACTTTGCCCTCTGCCCTCTGCCCTATACACTTTTCCCTCTGCCCTCTGCCCTCTGCCCTTTACACTTTGCCCTCTGCCCTCAACACTCTGCCCTCAACACTCTGCCCTCAACACACTGCCCTCAACACTCCGCCCACACCACATCAGAGCTGTGTGAATAATAACAGCTATGAGCCTGTGACTGAGGTGCATCATCCGAGCTGTATGAATAATAACTGTCAGCCCCGTGCGTGAGGTGCATCATCAGAGCTGTGTGAATAATAACAGCTGTGAGCCTCGTGCCCGAGATGCATCATCAGAGCTGTGTGAATAATAACAGCTGTGAGCCTGTGCCTGAGGTACATCATCAGAGCTGTGTGAATAATAACTGTGTCAGCCCCGTGCCTGAGGTGCATCACCAGAGCTGTGTGAATAATAACTGTGTCAGCCCCGTGACTGGGGTGCATCATCAGAGCTGTGTGAATAATTTTTTTTTATGTTCAGAAAGATTTTATTAATTTTTAAGACAAAGTAAAACTAACAAGTACAATACAAAAAAGAGGAAGGAATTTACAAGCGTAAGCGATCAAATAATGAATATGGAATGCATTAAACCAAAATACGCAATAAAAACATACAATATTAAAAGAGAATCGCAATCAAAGAGAAAGGGGAAGGAGGAAGGGAGGGAGAGGTGAAGGAAAGTACATATCATAGGTACATAAAATTCATAAACGACAGAGTTACATTTAAAATTGTAATGTAAAAAATAGAACATACGAACAAATTTAGCAATATCATTGCAAAACATATGAATCAATAGGAGACCAAAACGATTGAAATGATTGTGAATTATGATTAACGCCTTTAAGAGATAGCTGCGCACCTCTTCTCGTAAAGGTAATCCATGACCACCAAGCATGGACTGAAAGGGGTGAAGCATCTTTCCAACAGAAGGTAATGGATTTTAAGGCAGCTGTTATCAGAAAATTAAACAATTTTGCCTCTGACTCAGAAAGGGGATAAGTTAGGGCAATTGATTTGCAGATTAATAAGTTAAAGGAAATATCATCCTGTAAAGGTAAAATTTTTAACATTACTCTCCATACATCCAACCAAAATTTCATAACAATTGGACAGTCAAATAACATATGGCGGAGTGAACCAGGGCTAGCATTGCAGTGCCAACAAACATCAGAAAGTAACAGTTTAGCATGAAATAAACGAAGTGGAGTCCACAAAGTATTGAATAAGATATAGGCATTGGTTTGATAAAGGGACACTGGGAGCCAGCCAGAGATACTGTCAAGCCATATAGAGGACCATGAGTCATCTGACAAGGAAATAGAAAGTTCATTGTTCCAGAAAGACGAAATAATCTGAACATTGGAACCCTGTGAGGTGGAATTTTTTTTATAAACAACAGAGACAGCTTTAGGGGACGATGTTGCAGCTGTAAGGTAAATTAATAGGTCATTTGTGGTGGAAGAGGGAATACCATTGGGAAAGGAATCCAAAATAGAGTTACATAAGAATTGATATTTTAAAAGGTCAGTATCTGGAAGACCAAACTTTAACCGTATCTGTTCAAAGGGAATAAAAGCATTACCATTAAAGACATCCTTAAGATATAAAATTCCCTTTGAAATCCAAGAGGACCAAAAGGAAATGTTTCTGTTCAATTTAAGTAGGGCACTGTGCCATAAAGACAAATGAATTGTGGAAAGTAGGGGTAATTCAAAATTAGAATCTAAATCATTAATAATCAATCTGGAGGACTTAATGATAGAGGAAAGGTGTACAACCTTCGCTGTGGAGGACATGGACATCAATGAAGGTAAAGAAAAGGGCCGTACAATGGATGCTTCAATATCCAACCAAATTGGAGGTTTTACCATATTTGAAGTAGTAAACTAAAAGGGCACTCTGCTTTAAAATAAAAGCTTTATGGTAAAGGTGAAAGTCTGGCAGGGAGAAACCAGCCTGGGCCTTGGTAATTTTTAACTTTTTGTAAGCAATACAAGGGACTTTGTTAGACCAAAGGAATTTAGATAAAAGTGAGTCAATAGATTTATAAAAACTAAGAGGAAATTGGGTGGGGATCATAGCTAGAGAGTAAAAAACTTTGGGCGCTATATTCATTTTTATAGATTCCATTCTACCCCACCAAGTGAGATGAAGGGCAGACCATTTGGATGTTTTATTTTTAATGTATTCGATTATTAAATCAGAGTTAAGTTTTAATGTAGCTGGTAGCGATGATGCAAATAGAATACCCAAATACTTAATTTTGGTTGGTTGCCAAAGAATATCTTTGTTTGGGAGCATTTCTGAGGTACAAAATACATTCAAAGGAAAAAATTCAGTTTTGCTTACATTTAATTTATACCCTGAAACCCTAGAGTATTGAGCAATAATGTCTAAAAGGGAAGGAACAGAAGAAAGAGGGTTATTAATAAATAATAAAACATCATCTGCATATGCTAAAGTTTTAACAGTTACATCATTGATCATAATACCCTGAATGTCATCACAAAGACGGATATAATTAAGAAAAGGTTCAATGCCTAAAAGAAATAACAGTGGAGAAAGGGGACAACCTTGCCTAGTTCCTCTAAAAAGAGGAAACTGACTAGAAATTTGACCATTAATGAACAAACGAGCAGTAGGGGCAAAATATAAAGCAGAAATCATACGAATAAAAGGGGTACCAAAATCAAAGGACAATAAAGTTTTGAATAAAAATTGCCAGTGGATCTTATCAAATGCTTTTTCAGCATCTAAAGCCATTACTCCCGCAGGAGAGGACAGGTGGGAGCTTTGTTCAATAATGTGTAAAAGAGTTCTAGTATTATTAGCAGAATATCTATTTTTCATAAAACCAGATTGATCTGGATGAATAATGGAGTGGAGTACAGGAGCTAATCTAGTAGCAAGGATTTTCGCATAAAGCTTACAATCTTGGTTAATTAGGGAAATGGGGCGATAATTAGAGACCAAGGTAGGATCTTTATCAGGTTTGGGCAAAACAATAATTAAGGCGTCCGTAAAAGAGCCAGAGATAGTACCAGAGGAGCCAAAATGAGAGAAGAGGGTAATTAAATAAGGGAGGAGATGCGATTGAAATTCTTTGTAAAATTCTGCTGGGATACCATCTGGACCTGGGGATTTATTTTTGGGAAGTGACTTAATAGCAAGCAAGATCTCTTCAGGTGTAATTGGGGAGTCTAGCGCTGTTTTATCTGATACGGAAATATGGGGTAAATTACACTTATTTAAAAAGGAATCAATTAAAGATTCAGGACAATTGTCAGGTTTACTATAAAGGGTGGAATAAAAATTTAAAAATTCCTGAACAATATCATTATGAGAAATAGCTACATTGCCTTGTGCTCTTCGTATAGAGGTAATCTGCGTCTTATCTCTTTTAATCCGTAAGTAATTTGCAAGGAGTTTTCCTGATCTATTGATGTTAAAACGAAATCTAGCATTGGACTTTGAAAGTTGAACACCTGCTCTTTGACTAAGGATGGCATTATATTCATAGCGGAGTTTTTGAAGTGTAAGTTTGTATTGGGGATTATTAGAAGAGATAAACAAACGCTCAAATTTAGCAATTTGCTTTTCCAAATGTTCAATGTGAGCGTTGAATTGTTTGTTTTCATGAGCCATAATGGAAATAGTGGTACCTCTGATGTAAGCCTTAAAAGCATCCCATCTGGTAACAATTGACGTGGAATTCTCAGGATTGAACAAAAAATAGTCTTGTATAGCTTGCAATAGTTTAGGTTTATGCTTATCAGTAAGGACAATACTTGAATTCATACGCCACCTGTTTAGTTTAGTGAAAGTAGAGGAGATATTTAAGACAAATGATATTAAAGCATGGTCTGAAATGTCAATAGAGCCTATGACGGGATTTGTAGCTGACTGAAGTAAGGAGGGTGAAATCAAAAAATAGTCAATCCTTGAATGAGAATTATGGGGATTAGAGAAAAAAGAAAACCATTTTTCAGTGGGAAAGTGCAATCTCCATACATCAGCCAATTTGGTAGTACTAAGGAAAGTTTTAAAAGCATGAAAAACTTTAGGGGGTCTAAACTTGGTAGTGGAAAGTCTATCAAGTAGCGGATCAATGATCACATTAAAATCCCCTCCAACAATCAAAGGAACTTGTCCCAACTTTAGAACTTCAGTAGATAAGTTAGACCAAAACAACGGGTCATCAGCCGTGGGGCCATAAATATTAAGCAAAAAGAAGGTCGAATCATGGATTTTAACTTTGACAACAATAAATCTACCTTCTGTATCTGTAAATTTACTAATAATCTGACAATGTAGTCTCTTAGCAAAGAAAATCGCAACCCCATTTTTCTTACCAAGGGCAGGTGATGAAACAATATTGTCCACCCATTTTTTCTTCATATAGTGCAATATGTTATCATCAACATGAGTTTCTTGAAGAAAACATATGTCAGCTTTAGAAGCTCCCAAATAGTCTAAAATTTTAGTTCTTTTAACAGGATGCCGTAGACCTTTAACATTAAGAGAAACAATTTTGATATCATGTGTAGTAGCCATAAAGAAGTAAGAAAAGAATGAAGAGAGGTGATAAAGGAAGAGAAGAGATTGAACAGCCACGGAAGATAAGTAACTCTACGTAGAAAGGTAGAAAAGGCAAGGAAGGACACAAAAGGAAGAAACAGAAAAAGAAGAAAAATCCACAAACAGAAAACATAAATAAGGACACAGAGACGCACACCCGTTCCACAAGCATGGCCAGATACCGTTGGAGCCCATGAAGAAAGAAGAAGAATCACCAGGAATGCTCATACTTATTGCGATCAGGTAATAGGTGGTTGTGTCTCCATTGATGACGAAGCTTGTTGGTCCAGAAAGAGTCTTAAGTCTTCAGGACGATGAAAAGATTTTGAGAAGGTATCCTTCCAAACTCGCATTGTAGACGGATCAAATAGACCATACTTAAAACCAAGGCTTTTCAATTGTGGACGCAAAGATGAAAATTCCTTGCGAATAGCAACCGTTTCCTTAGCAAAGTCTTGATGGATAAATATTTTGGAGCCATTTACCAGAAGCGAAGGAATGTCTCTAGCTGCTTTCCTTATGAGGACCAAGTGATGGTGACGTAAAACCTTGAAAATCATTTGCCTGGGTTTTGCATGTCGTGGATTCCTGTGTGAGGGAATTCTATGTGCTTTGTCCACCTCAAATTTTTCCGGAAATTTGATATTTAGAAGACCAGGCAACAAAGATTCGAGGTACAGGCGACAGTCGGATCCTTCCACTTCTTCCGGCAAATTGAAAATGCGGAGATTATATTGTCTGTTACGGTTTTCCAATTCCAATAGTTGGTTATGCATTGGTACTATCTGAGCCATCAAAGGTGTAAAAGCGTCAAGTTTGGCTTTATTGTCCTGAATTTTGATAGAATTATCAGAAACTTTCATAGACATAGACGCCATATCCTTGCGAACATTTTTCACTTCATTAGCAATAGTATCAGTATTGATACGCAGCGCTTTAATTTCTTCCAAAATCATGTTAAGTGAAGGTTCGGTAGTTTCCACAATCTTAGATTTGTTTGGGGGAGGAGACACTTGCTGCTTCCTTTTGTTGGTAGGCAAATTTTTATTATCCATTTTGAGGAGAAAAAATTACACCTTGCGTCAGAAAAATGTAGAAAATAAATTCACCTCAAGATTTTTAATAAATATGAGGGAAAAGAGTAATAAAGCTCCAGAAATTGTTGAGAAAAAAGGCAGTTGAAGGGTTAAGGTGAGCCGTGGGAGTGGTAAGGCCCAAGCCAGGCCCTTTCCTCAAAATTGTACCGCCCCTAAAGCTGATGCAATCGGCAGGACCGGAGCTGAGGTTGGGGAGAGGAGCCAGAGAAGCAGACTGAGGGACCTTCGCGCGTTAAAACCGCCCAAAAATCACAGGAAAGGTAGGGGGCCGATGTAGAAGTGAAGCGCTAGCAGAAATGAGCAAACCTTGTGTGAAAAATCGTCGTATTTCAGCTCATTAGGCTGATGTTGTCACGGAGCTCCGGTGGCGGCGGCCATCTTGTCGACGCGCTCGCGCGACTCCCCTGTCGACGCGCTAGCGCTACTCCCCTGAGCTGTGTGAATAATAAAAGCTGTGAGCCCGTGCCTGAGGTGCATCATCAGAGCTGTGTGAATAATAACAGCTGTGAGCCCCGTGCCTGAGGTGTATCATCAGAGCTGTGTGAATAATAACTACAGGCAACCCTGTGCCTGAGATGCATCATCAGAGCTGTGTGATTAATTACTGCGTCAGTCCTGTGCCGGAGGTGCATCATCAGAGCTGTGTGATTAATAAAAGCTGTGAGCCCCTGCCTGAGGTGCATCATCAGAGCTGGGTGAATAATAACAGCTTTGAGCCCCGTGCCTGAGGTGCATCATCTCAGCTGTGTGAATAATAACAGCTGTAAGCCCATGCCTGAGGTGCATCATCAGAGCTGTGTGAATAATAACTGAAGGCAGCCCTGCGCCTGAGGTGCATCATCAGAGCTGTGTGAATATTAACTGTGTGAGCCCCGTGCCTGAGGTGTATCATCAGAGCTGTGTGAATAATAACAGCTGTCACCCGTGCCTGAGGTGCATCATCAGAGCTGTGTGAATAATAACTGCTGTGAGCCCATGCCTGAGGTGCATCATCACAGCTGTGTGAATAATAACAGCTGTGAGCCCCGTGCCTGAGATGCATCATCACAGCTGTGAATAATAACAGCTGTGAGCCCGTGCCTGAGGTGCATCATCAGAGCTGTGTGAATAATAACAGCTGTGAGCCAGTGCCTGAGGTGCATCATCAGAGCTGTGTGAATAATAACTTTGTCAAAGCCTGTGATCCACAGAGTAACATGCTGGCTGTTTCCATATCATAAACCATAGCTGCAGATCCACAGACTAACATGCTGTCTGCAGATCCACCGATATCAACCCCCTGTAACCCATCCTGGAGATTTATGTATGCCCTTTCCGGGGCTCTTTAAGCTGCACCTTGAGGAGCCTGGCTGTTGGTTTTCGCACTGCAGTGGTGTTGGGGGCTTTGCTCTCCTTGTGTATGTGCTCTGATTGGGACTCGTCCGTGTTCACTGTGCCCCTTGTGTAATGTTTGCTGCTGTTGAGTTGTCTTTGATGGCACCTTAGGTGTTCCTTTGTACCTTCTCTTGTTCTGTTGCCACAAACGTGTGCAGGTGGGAGTCCGGCATGCAAGCCGGTCTCAGTGGGTGGTTTGTCATTTGTGGCATGTGAGCGGGCGGCGCCCGGTCCTTTGACTGCTCTGCTGCTGGAACGTCTCGCATTTGTTTCCATTGTTTTATGGCCCCCTGGGCATTACTCGTGCCCTCGACCGGGTAGAGGCATCTGACCTCTCACCTCAGACCCCTGCGTTCATGGTTTCATGTCTGTACCCCGAGCTCTGCCTGGGGTCTTCTGCTGTTTGGGGAAGCTGGCGTGGGGTGCCCACACTTCCACGGGGTGCATGGGGAATTATAATGTACCAAATGACGCGAACAGGAAACAAAACTATTTTCGGTAGAGAAAGTGGTTGAAAAACTGAAGCCTTGAACTGGCGTGAAAGAGGAGTGTGCGCTTGTCCTCGGGGCACGGGTCTGTAGGGCTATACTTGGGCTGCCCACTCTGAATGGTGACGCTGTGCGGGTGGGTCCGGGCATGGGGGACATGCTCGAGCAGAGAAGCTGCGCTCTCACATTGGTGTTGTGCATGTATTTCCCAATAATTAATACACTGGATGCATACTAAGCATGGGCGGAAAATCCGTTCTGCTCGCGGATTTTGCGGATTTTCGGGAAATTCGCAATCCGCGAGATTCGCGAATCTCCCGCAAAATCCGCAAATCCGCGAGCAGCGGATTTTGCTCGCACTGTTCGCGTGAGTTCGCGTGAGTTCGCGCCCCGCGAATAAGTGCAAAATTGCAGAAATACGATTTTAGCAAAACTGAAAGTAACTACTTACCAGGTTCAAAAGTTCAGGCTCATCATTAGTAGCCATTTCCTGTAGTGCTACCTGAGGGGCCCCTCCAGAGTTCAGTTGCCAGTTGAAACTATTATGTGACCCTGCTCTGAACCTCAGAATAGTTACACATATGCCACAAAGGTCCTGAATTACAGCTAAGGGAGACAAGCAGGAGCCAGGCTGGAAGTTAAAATCCATTAATCAGCCCCTAATTCATTATTGTCAGTTGGGGCAGGGCAGGTGTTGTAACTAATTTTGCAACAATGAAAGCACTTAGCAAGTGCAAAAGATCACTAATCAGGGCGCACTAAGGAAGCAGGTGCCAGCTAAAAAAATATTCTGTGACACATTAATCAGCCCCAAATTAATTCAGGTCACTTGAGGCAGGGAAGGTGTGCTTTGCTTTGCCGAAAATAATGTACACTGGACAACCAGAGGGTGTGGTGATGAAACAGAGGGTGGCATGGGTGGGCCAGAGGGTGGCATGAGTAGTCAGAGAGTGGCAGTGGTGACAGAGAGTGGCAGTGATGAAGAAGAGTGTCCCAAACAGGCTGGACACGTAGAAACAACAAGTTCGCAAAACTTGCGACCCGACAGGTAAGTTCGCAAATTGCGACATTGTAAAAACCCTCGCGAACTGGCAGAAACACGGGCGAACACAAAAAAAAAAAAAAATCCGCAAATTCGCGGGAATTCGCGGATTTTGCGGATTGCAAATCCGCAAATCCGCAAAATTCGCGAACGCGAGATCCGCAAAATTCGCCCATGCTTAATGCATACATGGAGCCCGTCTCTCCTGCCTCTGAGGGCGGAGGTGTGCAAAGATGAATCTGTGTGCTCAGCGTCTGTGCATTGCTCCGTCAAACAATTTTGATATTTTTTTTCACATTCTGGAACTTCTCCCTTGGCTTCTCCTTGCTGCTCGAACTCTACTTCACGTGGGAACTGGTGCAAGAGTTGTTCAGACTGTAAAGTACATGTTTTGAACATCAGTACATGTTTTAAACTGTTCGAGGCTTTTGTTGTTTCTGGTGTAAGGAAGGTTTTAATATGTATTCCTTCTCGTGTGCACGCCCAGTACATGAC
Source organism: Lissotriton vulgaris (assembly GCF_964263255.1). Classification (NCBI taxonomy): domain Eukaryota; kingdom Metazoa; phylum Chordata; class Amphibia; order Caudata; family Salamandridae; genus Lissotriton; species Lissotriton vulgaris. Next base: position 44,973 of record NW_028255498.1, on the reverse strand, counting down.
CACTGCTCCGCTTTAATGCCACAAACGCAGTGCCAGTCAGACCCCTGCTCCCCCTCCTTCCCACGAGTTTGGGGGAGGGGCCTCGTGCCTTGTAAGATCATGGCAGTGTTTTCCTGCCGCACCGATGTGCGTTTCACTGTTGCCTCACCGCGGATCCCCCCTCCGACTTGGGGTTTCGGGGTGCACTCTCCATTGCTCTACGGTAGAAATGCCAGGCATGCCTCTTCCTTTATTTTAAAGAGGTATCTTTCTCACATCAGTGGCCGCTATCGTGAAGAAGATGCCAGGAGGAGCCTTGCTGCGCTGCTTTGCTGCTGGAATGTTCGGGGGGCAGAGAGTGAGGGAAAGCACATTTGCCTTTCTCCGAGGTCAAGAAGAAATGCCTCGGAGAACGGTACCGTCATTTTGGGATTCGGGGCGTGTTTTTAGGTTTGAGTGACGGATGAGGTCACAGATAGAAAGAACCTAAAAAAACACGCCCCCGAATCCGAAAGAGACGGGGCTTTATTGGAGTGACTCCCTTCTCCTCCAATGGCTGGCCTCCGTTTAGGAAGCCAGCCAATGGAGGGGAGACGAAAAGAGAGGCGGGATAAAGCAGCCACTTTAAGAATCAATAATTCTCCGGACTTCCGGTCTTGGCCTACGGCCAAGCCTACGGTCCCTCGACCTAAAAATGACTTAAATGCGGGCAAAAGTCTAACAGAAAGCAGGAAAAAGAGAAGCGGACATCCAAAAATCCTCTGGGCAGCTGGGAAGGTGCTGCTCAACAGTCAGATTGTCATGGTGAAAGAAACCATATCCGTGGGTTCAAGAAGGGGAAAGTTGGTGGTGAGCTCGTCCCCTGCCAGCGTCACTCGTCGCCAGTGTTACGAATCCACACAATGGTAAGTTTCAAAGAGGTTTATTTCTTGTAAATGTAGCACCACCAACTCCTGCTGCTCTCCTCCTTCTAACTGTCTCACACAAGACACTACAATGGAGATAGATCAGCCAGGCTCGAGCTGCACATTGAATCATTACAACAAAATGATTCCATTCAGGCTTCCCTATTTTATTCACAAGCCCTTACACGTTCCATGTAGCGAACCTATATTTTCCGCCTTGAGGTCCATTAATTGGATTCATGTTTGTGGCTACAGTTACTGCGATACTGAGGATGGGGCGATCATCACAATTAATATTGTCAGGCTTAGATAACACCCCACTATACTTGTTGACCAGTCTTGGGCCACAATTAATACTCTTAGGAGACAAATTACGCTCCTGTGACTCGAATATATCCTCCCTACAGGCATCACAGTATCATCTACACTTTGTTGAACAGAGTCAATTATTGTCTTCCATGGTACTCAGTGCTTGTTATCTATTTGACAAGGGTAATTCATAAGAATGAGAATAGGGTAGCTTTGTTGCCTGTACATTTTGAAGATTAACAAGTGGGTGATTATGACTTTTTAGACGCCGGTAAAGAAACGCCAATAGCACTACAGCCACATTTCAACCAATCGGGGTAATAATGCTGCCTTTGCGTGAATATCACTGGCTATCCTAGGATTTCGAGAGTTAAAAATAATGCAGTCTACCTCAAAGCTTTTCATTTGTGGGCCAATCCACCTAATTCTTTAAGTGAATAAGATTTGTTCTACATTAGCTGATGAAAGCTGAGCCAGTCAATCACCTTATTCTTTAAACCCTCAGCAGACACTTAATATCAGTTTTCAATGGAGGAACAATTTCCAAAACAGCCACGTATGGACAGCATGCTGGGGGAAAGTTAATAGATGCTAGGTCATGGAAGTCATTGTAAGAGTGATTATGCCTATTGGTTGTATCATTGTCTATTTGGACCACATGATTTAGGGTTGCGACAGGTGTCTGAGTGGGGATCGTATTAGGGAGCCCTATCGTTTCATTAGTCTTAGGGTTTGGTCGGGTCTGCCTGGGGGCCAAACTCATGCTAGGTTGATCATCAATCCCCGCTGGTGTGTTGTCATCGAGCGTCTTGGTATTTCTGGGTCGTATCTTCTTACCCACAAGGGGCTGTACACTAGGTAAGTTGTTACAGCAGGAGATAACAGTCGCCAATCCCCCCTCTAATTTAGCCATTTATTTTTAAGTGGCAATAATAGCTTGTTTGCAATTACTGTTAGTTTGTCCCAAAATGGTTTCTGCAAAAGGTTATCCATGTCATTATCATTGTAGGGATCATTCAGTCCCTGAAAATGTAGCCGGCCCGGAAAGATCTTGTCTGTTGTTGTAGCTGTGGATGTGGTTATTTTATTCCGGAACTTTCTTTTATGTTTTGCAGCAGGCGGGAGGGTTGGCGCCAAAGTTGTCGAGTTTGGTGATGGCAAGGATGATGGCAAAGAGACCAGCCTTCCTGGAGTGTTCCAAAGTTGATTAGCATAATGGCCCTCCCCAGACCCTGAGCAGGTTTATTGTTCAGCCACTTCTGATCATTTGGTGACCCCAAAACTTAGTCCACTGTAGGTACCACCTCCTCGCCTTCCCCATTTGGCCCAGGTGCGCACAACGAATAATGCCGTTTGGCCTGGTCTATCTCCTTATCTAAGGCACCCACTACTCATGCTAAAAAGAGTCTGTAGTGGTCTGTTTAGTAGCAGCCCTTGGCTCAACAGGAAGTTTAGTACCACCAGCCTTGCGTTTAACCATTTTAACTTTAGGACTCCAAGTGCCTAAAAACAAGTCAACAACAATGTCACTTACTTGTGGGGTGACAACTCCCTATCTGCAGCGCTGACTTTTCTCTATCAGGGTTATTTCAAGCCCCTGATCAATGATGGTCTTATATATAAATTAAAATATAAAAAAACATTTTTAAAAAAGAAGAAAAAACCAAGAAGACAGGCCCAGCCCAGAGGGATGGATGAGTGAAAGGGTGGGTGGGTGGATGGATGATGAGAGAAAGGATAGATGGATGAGTGAGTAAGTGAAAGGATAGATGATGATTGAAAGAATAAATGGATGGATGAATGAGTGGGAGGATGAAAATGAAAGGCTGGATGGAAGTACGAGTTGACAGGATGCATGGATGAGTAAAAGGATTGCTGGATGGATGAGTGAAATTATGAATGTAAGGATGGATAAGTGTACGAATGGACTCGTGAATGAAAGGGAGACTATATGGATGGCAGGATGAAAGGGTGGACAGATGGATGAGTGAAAGAGTGAATGGAGGGACAGATAAGGAGGATGAGAGAAAGGAAGGTTGAATGAATGAGCGGGTGAGTGAAAGGATGCAAGGGTGAGTGAGTGAATAGTAAATGGATGAAAGGATGGATGTGTGAGTGAAATGGCAAATGGATTGGTGAGTGAAAGGGTGGATGGATAGAGGCATGAATGAATGAGTGAAAGGATGGAGTAACGATGGATGAGTGGAAGGGAGAAAGGATGGATGGATGAATGTATGGATGAATGAAAGGGTGAATGTATGGATGAGTGAAAAGGTGGCTGGATGGAGGATGAGACAATGGATGGATGAATGATGGAGTGAAAGGGTGGGTCAATGATTGGATGGATGGCTGCAGTGGAAAGCTGGATAGATGTACGGAAAGGGTGGATAGATGGTGAAAGGATGGATGGATGAGTGAAAGCGTAGATGTAAGGATAAATGAGTAAAAGGGAGAGTAGATGGGTGGCTGGATGTAAGGGTAGATGGATGGATGAGTGAAAGGGTGAATGGATGGACAGATGAGTGAAATGGTAGATGGATAAAGGAGTGAGTGAAAGGATGGATGGATAAGTGAAAGAGTAGGTGGATGGATGGATGGATGGATGCGTGAGTCAACTGGTAGATAGATGCATGAGTGAAAGGGTGAATGGACAGATGCATAAATGTAGGAAGGAAAGGGTGGATTAGTGAAAGGGAGGGATAAAGGATAGATGGGTGAGTGCAATGATGAATAGATGGATCAGTGAATGGATGGAAGATGAGAGAAAGGATGGATGAGTGAGTGAAATTGTAAATGGATGGATGGATCGATAATTGAATGGATAGATGAGGGAGTGAAAGGCTGGTTGGATAGACAGAGTGAAAGGCAAATGGTGGATGAGTGAAAGGATGGATCATTGGATAGATAAGCGATACCATGTGTGTAAGGACAGATGATTGAAAAAATGGACGGATGAGAGAAAGGGGGTAGATGGCCGGATGAAAAATGGATGGATGGATGAGTGAAAGGGTGAATGGATGGATGAGTGAAAGGTTGGTTTGATGCATGGATGATTGAGTGAGTGAAGGGATGGATGAATGAAAGGCTGAATGGATGAATGAGTGGAGGGATGGGTTGAAGGATAGATGATGAGTGAAATGATGGATAGAGTGAAAGGGTAGATGGATGAGTAAAAGGGTGCATGGATGAGTGAAGTAATGGATGATTGAATGGATGGATTAAAGGGGAATGGATAAGTGAAATACTGGATGACGAGTGAAAGAATGGATGGCTATGTTTGATGGATAGGTTTGAAGATGGATGGATAGGTTCGGATAGAATGGGTGGACAGATGTACAGATGTAACGTAATGGTGACAGACTTAATGTTGGATGAAAGACTTAATAGATGACAGAATGCAAAGGTGAAATGATGGATATCAGTGAGTGGATGGAAGGATGAAATGTTAAATGCTTGGATGGAAGAAACAAGCAAGTTCTTCTGAGGAGGGCCATGATGACTAGCTTCACTTGCTTTCCATTTTCTGGCAACTCCCTTGGCCTTGAGGCACTTTTGCCTAGCTGAGGATGTCACACCCATACGGCTGTGAAATACTCAGCCTGGCAAAGTACAGCTCAGACAGCCAGGAACCTGCGCATTTAGCGCATGTCTAGCTCCTTGCTGCCTGACCCGAACAAGAAAAGTGTCTGTCAAGCTGACCTTTCCTCAGCCTGACAGACACTCTACTTCTCCATAAAAACGTGAGGGCGCATGGCCCCTTCGCCCATATCGACAGGCTGAAGATGGCATATTTATATTATAAATGGAATATTACAGTTCAGCTAAACATACATGTTTTTCAGCTTGTGTATAATGCCTGTTCTGAGTTACACTTTTTTTTTGCACATTATCTATGAATAATCTACAGCTGGGCATGTGTTAGTCACATTTTAAGTTGCCCTTAATAAATTCCTGTGAAGAGGTGCAGTTGGGGATCACTGCAGTAGGCCCCAGCTTTCACGATGATTTGGAAGATGAAGTTATCATTCAGTGCACTGCGTATTGATGCAGGACCTAGAGCACTGATCGTAACATTCTCCCTAGAACAGGCCATCCTTCTTGAGGAGGAGAGGAGGAGCTGGTGGAGAGAAAGTGCCCAAGGCTTGCTTGTGGCCTAGCTTTCTGTCTTATTGCTTCGACTGATTGTCCCGCTCACTGACAAGTGGAGAACAATAGGCTTTGCTGTGTCATGAAGAAAGGTATTGCGATTCTCTCTCCACCATGGCCACCTTTATGAGGTATGGTGTGTGGTGCAAGATGGAAGACCTCAAATCCAATATCTGTGAGGGGGAGATGGGAATGCAAATGAACATACCACAGAGAGTGCATGCATATGTCTGGGTGCCTCTGGTGGGGTGTGTGTGGGGTATTCTGGAAGAGCCATGTGTCTGTGTGCATGTATGTGTGAGTGTGTTGGGCACTGGCATTTGTGGAGGAAGTTAGGGCATGAGCCTTAGCTTCATTCATCCCTGCCCTCTAGTAGGCCCCATCAGATGATGAATGCCCCATACCTTACCACACAGATTATTATAACCAGGTACCCTTCACTGCAAAGCAGCAATTGTTTGAAGCCATACATCAGTCTATATTTACTTAAAATGTTTAAATATGACTTTGTAATTATATGCGTATGTTTCTGTGACGATACATAGTTCCCTCCTTTTCCAGGTTTGCGTATCAGGCACTTGTTGAATCTCAGCCTATTTGTGTGTATTTCACTCAGGGCACCACCTTCACAGTTTTTTTCCGACACTTGTTGGCACAGCAGTCCTTTGACAATATAGCCCTTGACTTGCATGCACTGGCTTCATGTCTGACCTTTATCGACTGTTTGATGGTTGTATGAATCAGTGAGCTTGGGGTAGTTTGGACACATTATTATTTGACATGTTACACTCTCCTCTACATTCTTGCTTCCTTGAGTAACTTGACCTGTATACCGACAATCTCGCTCTCTCACTGTGATAAGGATGTTTTAGGCTACCAGCCCGAAATTGTGCCCACTTTGGTCACTTGACTCCTACACGGGACAATACTACAGTCCACATCGCATCCAAAGAAGGACAGAATAATAGATTGCTACATGCAATACCTATCGTTACAGTATGTTTTTCTGAGAAATTTCCATTTATTTTGGTTACATACTTTATGTTAATATTTTCAATTGCACAAAATGTATTTTGACTTGTGGAGTATTTTTTCTTTTGACTAAGAAGCATGCATTATTTGTCTTGCAAAATCTTTTTTCTATGTTTATGCATTCTGTAACAGTGTCTCTCTAGAGTAAATAGAGCACACTGTCACATTGTTTCTAATGCTTTGACAAAGTCTGTTTGGTTGAAACGCGTCAGCAGTAATAAAATTCTCGTATTTACCTGGAGTGCGGGCAATCTTTGCAGAGCGAAAAGTATATATATATATCATCATTGTGAGTGCGGCTATGCCTTTTCCGCCAGGAGAGATTTTGTGATATATATATACACACAAACCAGACCAAACCCTCAAGCCTTAAAGGAACAGTGCTAAATAATTCACCCTTGTAGTGAATGGTGTGAAAGACATTTGAAAAATGGAAGCGCCAGTTGCAAAACGCGCCTCCAAAGCATCAACAATGTTTAAATCTGGGGCCGCAATGGCTAATGTGAATCAAGATACTGTAACGCCAGACAAGAATAACACTACGCTCAAGCAACAAATGAACTTGCTAGAGCGCCTATATAAAAAAGAAATTAACAAAAGCTGGGAAGTGATAGCGCTTGAAAATTATGTAGAGGTCAAACGAATCCCCCGTGGCCTTCGCATCTTTACAATGCCCACACACCCGGATACTAAAGAGGATTTACTAATAGAATGGATGGAAAATAATACTAATTGTTCATTAGCTATGATGCGGATATTGATCAAACACGCATGAAATCGATATTGATGACATAACGATTAAAATCAAAGAAGCAGAGGAAACACTACAAAAGGAAGCCAATCAAGATGACATCACTAAATTAAGGCAAGAAATGGAAGCCAGACTTGACCATTATGAAAAAGAAATTGAGGAAAGAAAAGAACGAAAATTTTAACGTGACAAACAAGATTATTTGTATGGCAGAATCTTAACATTTGCGAAACGTTACAATAATTTAAAAAAGAACTATCCTTTGCACAAAGTAGCATCAAGTGCAAGTGAATCTGACATAAGTGAGGACGGAACAACACGTGTAGTACCCCAGACAAAAACTTGTCTGTTTTAGACGAGGTGACGCTGATGAATTTGGAAAAGAGCATCACACGTGGCGGAGGAAGGGGAAGAAGACCGTATCAAAGAGGCGGACGAGGAAATGCAACACAAGCACAACCAACTCCCTCGCCAGCACCCGAAAAACCCGCAGATCAAAGCGGCGTAAGACGGCAATATCCCCTCCGCAACAGGAAATAGTGAACTTGATTGTAAATCTTTCCAACTATCAGCTGACGGAAAAAGAGAAAATGGTACTTAACAAAGGACTATCGTTTTGCCCGGAATCTCACTTTGACTACACACAAACAAAGATCGACCTGTACAAATTCGTCCGAAAATTAAAACTAGCAAAAATACATGTCAATAAACCTTCAACCCTGACTGGCCAGACACCTAACATTGAAGAAGGTGGGATGATAACCTCAATTGAACAACTACCTGATTTAAGGCGAACCTTTGAAATGCTATTTGATCAAGGCGGTATCAATCTCTCAGATACTCAAATGCTAGAACAAATGGACATTAGAACTAATGAAAAACCAAACACCGGACTAAAGAAGAAATCCCGGTATTATCCCATTCTGTCACCTGGAAATAAAATCGATCTCTTCTCGGATGCGATAAATGAAGAGCTGGATAAATTGACGAAAGTAAGAAATATTAGCAGGGAAAATTTAACAACAGATGAAAGAAAGGCAATCAAATCTCTCATGGATAATGATAAAATTACAATCAAACCCGCTGACAAAGGGGGAAACATTGTGATAATGGAAACAACGGACTATGTCATGGAAGCCATGAGACAACTGAATGTACAGCAAAACTATACTAAACTCATGAGCAACCCGAGTGTCAGCATGATAAAATGATAAAAGAACTTAAAGATCATTTAAACGAATGGCATAAGAGAGGATTGCTAAATGATGAAGAAAGGACATTTTTGGACACTGACTTCCCAACAATGCCCTGCATATATTTCTTACCAAAGATACATAAGACTCTGATGTCCCATTGTCTCCTCATGTAGCTCCCTATATGAGAACGTATCAAAATACGTGGACACATTCCTAGCTCCAATTGCTCAAAGCATTAAGGATACAGGAGAATTTTTAAGAACTCTCCTGGACATAACGTGGAATGAAGAATACCTCCTAGCCACAATAGATGTGGTATCACTCTACACATCAATAAGGCACAATGTGGGGATGGAGGCATGTCAGTACTTCTTGCAACAACGTAGCATCACCACACTGGAACATACCAACATGCTTTTAATAATGATCCATATGTGTCTAACAAACAATGTTTTCCTGTTTAATACGGAATTATTATGAGACACCGCCCGCCATATTACTATGGGCATTTTCAAATGCTTTTCCTTGCGGGCCCCCTGGGAATCTGGGGCTTGGGGGATACACATGGGGGTACCTATTGTACCACCCCCCCGCATTTCAAAGTGCAACATGGCAGGCACCGCGCGGTGCCTGTCATGTTGTGCTTTGAAATGCACAACATTCATTTTTACCATTGCGGCGGGCGGAGATTTCAGCTCCGCCCGCAGCAATGGTAAATATACAGGATGCGCCCGCCTGTGTGGCGGGCGCATCCTAATGCCAAAATCGGGACCTCAGCCCTGTAGGCGGGCGGTCCACATTACCGAAAGGCCCGCCTGCCATCCTAATAAACCCCCTAGTCTCCTTTGTCAGAAAGGATTGTGGCCTGGACTTCGTTTCTTTCACCTGAAAAACGAGGACTGTTGGATATATATATATATATATGTCAATCCATACATGTGGCGTTCTGCTCCCTTTCTTCAAGAACAAAGGCGGTGCACGGCCTCTAAGAGGCATCACATCAAAATGTTTTTCCTTAATCCAAAAGAAAAATGCCAGCACTCCCCTGTAAAGTGTAAGATTAATTGATTGTTTAAAATTTAACATAATCCAACAAATAGTATTTAACATATTGATGAATCTTAACTTGTGACAATTTATCAAATATAACTGTATTTTACATATATCACGGTTTTAAGGTTCTTATCTGTAGCACACGAAATGTATTTTACGAGGATCATACTAGAAATATATGTATTTCTTCCATGTCTATGACTTTAGAAAATCACGTGGTCATTGAATCACAACAGCACTGTCACTTTAAAAAGCCTTCGCGCTCAAATGTAATTGTCGAGTGAACAAGCGGCGTTCGCGCCGCGAAACGCATCTCTGACATCTGGCTGCAATAAACATTTGAAGCACTAAGAGAATTGGGTCCGTGTCCTGTTTGGTTTCAGCGTGGAGTGAACGCGGGTTCTAACTCAGGATTTGGAATATATGTATATATTACCTACTGGCTATCGCCAGTAGGTATATATAGTTAGGATTAATTCCCTATGGGATTTCTGAAAATTCTATGTCTAATAACTTTGGCGTTTGTGGACGGAATCGGCTGAAATTTTCAGGAAAATGGCACATTTTGTTTCTGAGCAGCCCCTGAGAATTTGGTGGGGTTTCGTCAAGGGGGGGCTGAGAAAAAAGGGGGGTCCCAAAACGCGTTTTTTGCATTGAGTTTTCCATAGGGCGGTTGGACTCACTTTTAGCTCGAACGGCTGAATGGATTTGCACGAAACTTGGCAAAATTGTAGGGACTGTTAGCCCGATGTGCCTTTGCTAGGTCTCAATATATGTGCTTCAGTGGATTTTGAGAAATTAACGTTTAAATCAAGATATATATCTGTAACAGCGCTCCGGGCAGCGATCCGGTCCGCTTACTTTTCGCGTTTCGGAACTTTGCGTGCAGAAAGCTGATTGGCTCTCCGGTGTCTGTCAACATTCTAAACAGTCCAGAGCGGCCGCCATCTTGTCTCTCGGTAGGATCGAGAGAGAAGAAGAGGTGAAAAACGAAAGGGGAATTTAATGAAAGGGGGCAAGGTATCCCCCTCTTGACCCCCTAGGAATGTTGTTGGGGTTATTAAAGGGTCCCGTGGGGAAAAGAAAAAAAAAATGATTTTTCACGGTAGAAGCGTTTCACGGGCCGCGAACTGGGCCGCAAACTGGTAGCGAAACGGGAATTCGCCATTTTGTGCTTCGTTTTAATTGTTTTGAGACAAAAATTATCGCCGCACATCGGTCACAATGCATGAATATCGTTGAAAAGTCAGCGATATTCATGCATTATCCAGCAAATGCTCTTAGCCATGTTATCCACCTTCCATTGGATAACATGGCTAAAAACTGCTCTGTGCGTGACGTTTGTTAACGTTCGATTCGATGGAAATCAGGAAGTGTTGAACACCATTTTGTCACTGCGAGTAAATATTTTGTTATAAATGAATCCTTATTGATAAACATTGTCTGCGCCATCTTGCGTTTTTGTCCAATGCCACAATTTTGTCGTGCACGGCAGCCATTTTAGATGCCTTGACCAGGGCCACTCTCTGCACGCCGCCGATTCTCAGCATGGCTCCCCACCCTCGCACGCATCTCCCCCACGCAATGGTCACCCCCGCTCTCTCTCTCATGCATGGGACATATACTTCCCCCATCTGCGCTGCTCTTCTCTGAGAATCACACCCTGTGCCCGCTCGACACCTCCCTTTCACCCTATTCACTACCGCACCCTCTGACACTCCTCTTCCTCTGTGTCCGATTGGCCAGGCCGGACCTAGGCTATCACCTAGCCCCGCTGAATATCGTTGAAAAGTCAGCGATATTCATGCATTATCCAGCAAATGCTCTTAGCCATGTTATCCACCTTCCATTGGATAACATGGCTAAAAACTGCTCTGTGCGTGACGTTTGTTATCGTTCGATTCGATGGAAATCAGGAAGTGTTGAACACCATTTTGTCACTGCGAGTAAATATTTTGTTATAAATGAATCCTTATTGATAAACATTGTCTGCGCCATCTTGCGTTTTTGTCCAATGCCACAATTTTGTTGTGCACGGCAGCCATTTTAGATGCCTTGACCAGGGCCACTCTCTGCACGCCGCCGATTCTCAGCATGGCTCCCCACCCTCGCACGCATCTCCCCCACGCAATGGTCACCCCCGCTCTCTCTCTCATGCATGGGACATATACTTCCCCCATCTGCGCTGCTCTTCTCTGAGAATCACACCCTGTGCCCGCTCGACACCTCCCTTTCACCCTATTCACTACCGCACCCTCTGACACTCCTCTTCCTCTGTGTCCGATTGTCCAGGCCGGACCTAGGCTATCACCTAGCCCTGCGGATGTAGTTTATGGCCCCAGCTGTAGAGTATCCAGACATGCCAACCCTCCCGATTCAGGCGTGAGACTACTTATTTCAGTGGTAGTCTTTCGCTTCCCGTTTCCTGCAAGGAAAAACCGGGGGGCATATTACCAAAAACTAGCGGTAATTTTTGTCTCTAACTTGTTTAGAGACAGAAATTATCGCCGCACTTCGGCGAATTTTATCGCACATAAACCTTGCTATTAGCAAGGTTTATCGCAAATGCGATAAAAAACGGCCGCAATGCATGAATATCGTTGAAAAGTCAGCGATATTCATGCATTATCCAGGAAATGCTCTTAGCCATGTTATCCACTTCCCATTGAACAAGCGCATGGTCTTTTAAAGATTTGTGAAGTACTCGGGCGGCGGTGTGTGTGTGCCCTCTTTCAGGAGCGGGCGGGGGGGCACTGCCAGCAATTTGCAGGCCAGGCAGTGTTCAACACGTGCATCACCCTTTCTCTGCCTGCTATTGCGCTCCATGCTTCGGAAAGGTAAGAAAAAGAACGTGCATTTGAGTTTGAAATGTCCGATCTTGTAGCAGTACACTTGCAAAGCCCACACATGACAATAACCCGATTCAAGGCCCCATTCACCCGATTTAAAAAAAAAATATAGTACTCCAAGACAGTTACATTTTAAAATTTTATTAACATTTAAATATAACGAACGCAACAAAAACTGTAAATATATTTAACCATTTTTTGAAATTAACCAGAACTATAACGATAACAACAACAACAACAATAATATAACTTTTATGCCTAAATTACGCAAACATTTAGCTAATCTGCTAAAGGGGGGAGTCGCCATTTCTTTACAATAATCAATAATGAAAAATCCACATCAATAGGGTTGCCCGTTTTCTCGATGCAGCACTATAGTGCAATATACACAGCACCTGGGGTGTCAAGAGTGAACAGGTCTTTCTTTGTTCCTTAAGATGTTATCTCCGAGAATGCTGATGCATTGGTGTCTGTACACTTCTTTGTCAATTCTGTCAAGATGATAACTGCTTTATAAACAGACGATATCTTTGTTTAGTCATTATTGTTAAGTGTGTCTGAAACTACAGTGCCCTTCTGTTTTTTTTTCTTCAGGCTCTACAGAGTTTTGTGTGTTGTTCTTTTGAGCGACAATTATTCCAGAGGTTTCAGGTTCACTTGTTTTGTCCTGCAGTGAGTTAACAGCTTTAGAGACTTCATGTTTATTTGCTATGTCCTGCTGTTCGTCAACTGCTTCAGAGACGTCAGCCTCATTTTTTATGTTTCAGTAGATCCTGGACCTGCCCGGCCGCGCCCAAAATGGCGCCGGTGTAAATGGGACTCGTAACTGCTTGTTCTGTACTGGTTGCCCAACCTTGATATCACGAGATACATATGCAGTTTTGAAGCACATGGCGGAGGCTTGTCTGCTGTAGTGTGGCGCCCCTTTATCGTTTCAGTCGCCATTCCGCCCGCTTTTGCTACACTGTGCCTTTTCCGCCATTCAGCTGTTTAGCGCCCGCTCTTACGGCTACAGCGTCTCGCTCACCATGTAGTTGAGTTGTTCCCACTCTTGCGGTGCAGCGATAGGCGGCTGCCACAGGACTCTTAAAATGGCGGCCGGCTCTTCGGATTTGGGCCTGGTCCAGTAAAATGGCCCTGGGACACCTTGGAACTCGGACGCTTGTCTGCCAGGGCTTGGGTTCCATTCTCGAAAGCGTCCCCTCAGCCTTGAAGATTGTACAAAAGTCTTGGGGGCCCTCGACTCCCGCAGGCTTCCGGTGGGGAGCAGCTGCCATGATTGCTTGCGGAATGGCCACGACGGAGCTACGAGATGGTGGTGCTCTTATGGTGACGCCAGCTTCAGTCTGAAACATCCAGAAACAAGGTGGGGCTTTCATCGTTTGGCGAAAAAAAATGTTTTAATCCAATGAAAAGTGTTATTTTTAGGTCACATGACCTAGTCTTACATAATTAGGAAAAGAAAAGTAAAATGAACCAATGAAAAGTTTTATTAACAAGTCACATGACCTGTTATGCTTACGTTACGCGCTGCGCGGCGCGCTCTGGATCGTTTCCGGGAAGCTGCGCCTTGCGCACCGGAGCACTTCCGGGTGCGCTAACGCGTCGCGTCATATGACGCATTACGCGACAATGCAGGTGCAGAATATAGTCAAAATGTCTCCACCAACCAGCGGTCGGAATACAACCGCTTTCAGCAGTCCAAAAAGTTCGGTAAAATCTTAAGAGCGGGAGCAACTCAACTACATGGTGAGCGAGACGTTGTAGTCGCAAGAGCGAGCGGTAAACAGCTGAATGGCGGAAGAGGCACAGAGTACCAAAAGCGGGCGGAATGGCAACTAAAACGGTAAAGGGGCGCCCTACGACAGCGTGTCTTCAGGTGAAACGGATTGTGGGACAAGGTCCAGAATGAAAGATTCTTCAAAAGGGAAAAAATTCCGCTGGACCCCGGGAGCCGGCCGCCTATGCCGGGGGCGATCTCAGGCCTCACCAGGGCAACACGACTTGGGGAGGGGGCAGGAGCCAAGCGCCCCCTCTCAGTCCGCGCCATCTCACCGCCCCTCGGGGGCCTCCGTCAAGCGGTTTAGGGAGGCACCGTATCACATTGTTTTCCAATGCAGTCAGGTCCACAAATGGACCCCACTTACTTTGAATAGTGAAGCTGCAGCAGGTGCAAATAAGGTTTAAACAGTGTTACAAGAGCTGCTTAGAACTCTGAAGTATGGCACTCAACAACCAGGACTTATGCCATTTATGTAAGGCAGTGACATGGAAGCAACTCAGGGACAAAAAGCATGAACGAACATTCACGTATGAAAATCTTATTTGGAGAAGGGGTAGAATCCAAACGCCCCCTGCCAGTTCGCGCCACTATACCGTATGTGGAAAATCTGAAGCCATCATTCTACAAACTCTCAACGCTTGTTATCAGTGCATGAGTTTCATGCTCGATCGATTGAGCTAGCCGGATCGGGCAATAAAAAGTATAAAATAGTTATGTAAATAGTTATTTAATAAAATGTTTTACTCTGTTTCTTTGGTGGTGTGTTGTGTATATTTATAATATTTGCATAGGGTTTGCCGTTATTTTGGGCGGTGTGGGTGGCGGAGTCGAGCTGTTTTGCAGCCCTCATGGTGTGGAGCTCAGTTCATTTCACTATTTTCGTATTTCTCATGAAGGGTTATTCCTAATGTTTGTATTTTACCGAGGTCAAAAAGAGATCGAATTAGTGGTCTACTGATTTTGCTCGATTACTTTTATTTTTTTACACGATTTTTCACTATCTGCAAAGACTAAACAGAGTATTGCGACTTTGTGCTTGTTTGTAAATAGAGAATGATCCAAAGAGAACCAATTGTAAAACAGTAAATGCTTGGATAATAATCAATCAAATGGAGAGACAAGCAGGTACGACGGATTACAACAGGGGTAAAGGTCTGAGTTAACTACCGTTCACTATCTGCAAAGAGAGAGTACTACTAAGAGAAAAGAGGGGAGTGGGGGGGGGCAGCGTTCAAAGCACATCAGCGTGCATAAACACGAAAACGTTTTTACCTATCACGTACTTGACATTTGACAGCTTTTGATACTTGCTATTAAAAAACCATTGAAATTCACAGAAAAAACCATAGGTTATACTCCATATATAGTTAGGAATTTGCATTTACAAAACCTTGAAAATTCAATGAAAAAACCATTGGTTTTAGACCATATATAGTTAGGGATTTGCATTTAGAAAACCTTATTTTACTCGCATAAAACCATTGAAATTCCATATATAGTTATAAGCGCTAACTATATATCGCGCACCCGCAATCCACTGCTGATGATGTCACATATTACATCATTCATGACATGGTTAGTGACATCACTGATGACATCACTGATGACATCTCAAATGACATCACTGATGACATCACTGATAACATCTCATTTGACATGACTGATCACATCACTGATGATATCATTCATGTGATAATACCATGAACCTCTTCAGACTCTAATATAACCTTAGATACAATCAGTGTAAACAGACAGTCACTCATCCATGGAGTTACTCACACACCTAGTCAGTTATGCCAAAAATCAATCACACCTCCATTTTCTGAACTATACAGTTATACACACCTTAGTTATTCAAACATATACTAACACATATTTACTTTACTCTCTTATACAATCTCTGATACATGTTCACAATGATCCATACAGCCACTCACACATTCACTAGCTCTTATGCACAGTTATTTATAGATGTCAACTCTCACATGTACTGTGTTTTACATATGTACTTAATTTGACATGTAGCACTGAGATATCCATTCACTCACTAATACACTCATGCACAGTCAACCGCCCATACAGCTGTTTCCACATGCAGTTGTGAATCTATACATATAGTGAATCAACTACTCACACATCTATGTACAGAGTCACACACCTCCCAGCCACCCATACACACACACTCAGTTTCCCATACAAATACTTGGACAACCAATCAATAACCCATACAGTTACTCATATAGCTACTGAACAACATATGCAGCAGTTTGTAGAACAACAGATATAATGATGCACAAATTAAAACAGTTTAGTCACTAACCCATGCACTCAGTGAGACACATTTAATCACTCACTCAAACAGTCAGTCATGCACCTAGTAAATCCTTCATCCAGACACTTATACATCCACTCATTCTTCAATATGTAAGACATATTTTAACTTTACAGAAACATACAGTCACTGGATGTTGTCATCAGTGATGTCATCAGTGATGTCATTTGAGATGTCATCAGTGATGTCATCAGTGATGTCACTAACCATGTCATGAATGATGTAATATGTGACATCATCAGCAGTGGATTGCGGGTGCGCGATATATAGTTAGCGCTTATAACTATATATGGAATTTCAATGGTTTTATGCGAGTAAAATAAGGTTTTCTAAATGCAAATCCCTAACTATATATGGCCTAAAACCAATGGTTTTTTCATTGAATTTTCAAGGTTTTGTAAATACAAATTCCTAACTATATATGGAGTATAACCTATGGTTTTTTCTGTGAATATATATATATATACATTACCTACTGGCGGTCGCCAGTAGGTAGTTATAGTTAGGACCTAGTTTCCATAGGAAATCCTCAACATTCTATTTGGAATAAGTTTGGCCCTGGTTGAAGAATCTTAGCGAATTTCTCAAAGAAGATGGCTCAGTCCGCTGCGCTCCTTCCCTAAAAGTTTGGGGGGGATTGGTCAAGTGGGGGCTGAGATAAAAGGGGGGTCCCAAAACGTGTTTTCTCCATGTTATTTTCCATAGGACCTTTAGACTCGGCTACAGGTCGAACGGGTGAATGGATTTATAAGAAATTTGGCAAAACTGTACAGTCCGGCTCGCAGATTACGCTTTTTTTGGAATGGTGTAAATCCGTTCAGTAGTTGTTGAGAAAATTAAAGTTAAAGTCAATTATATATCTATAGGCGCGCATGCGTGCGCGCACCCAAGTGGCTGCGCGTGAGCGGAATTTTTTTTTGCTGCGTGACGTCTGTTAACGTTCGATTCGAAGGAAATCAGGAAGTGTTGACCGCCATTTTGTCACTGCGAGTAAATATATTGTCATTTCAAAGCGTTGGAACATGGAAAAGGGAGAAGGTAGAGATTGTTTTGCTGCGTAGGTTTTCTCAGGGTGTGCAGTAAGGTCCTTAAAAGCGAAAATATATATATTTTTTTCTCGAAAAAGTTGCGGGGTGCGCGCACTCGGGCGCGCACACCTATTTACAAAAGTGTGAAAATGGAGATAAATCAGAAATTTAAGTGCTTTGATATAAGGTGGCTCTGAAAAGAGCCCTTGTGTTAATTGAGTTGTTTCTGCATTTATAAGTAAGTACCGATGCAGAGTTTGATATAATATTGTTGGCAGCATTTTGAAAGGAAAGACAGGGGCCCATTTTCTGGTTAACAGGTGACCAGGCCAACTTTTCACGCCAGGCCCATTCCTGCAAAGTCGACCGCCATTTTTAGGAGATCTGCAACCACCGGCAGTCACTGGGTTGCAGGAGCAGATGGACTCAAGCCTGTTGGGCGAAGCATCGTTGCACCGCCACAGTGGACGAGACCCTGCTGGGTGAGTGGAGCGTCGCTGTACCGCAACAGTGGGCGAGTTCTTTGCTGGGCTCGTGGAGCGTCCCTATACCGCCACAGTATGCGAACGCTTTGCTGGGCTCGTGGAGTGTCCCTATATCACCACAGAGTACGAACCCTTTGCCGGGTGCATGGATCGTTGGGGGTGCAGCTGAGGGGCCTCCATCTGGGGAGGCTTGTCCGCGCCGCCTCTCCCTCCCAGTGGACCCCACGGCGTCTTGCTGACATTTGTTATGGCCGGACCAGGCGATGAAGAGAGGGGGAGGTCGGATATATATGAGTTATACTATTAGGTATGTCACATCCCCCTTGTGGCCTGCAAGGCACCGAAAAAAGAAGAGAATGGGAAGACAACTACATCTCGGGTCGGGCCCATGCCTTCTCTGGCCGATGGCGGCCGGCCGATCTTTGCCATGGCCCCAGGAACGGATCCCTTGGTTCATCCTGGGGACAGGCCTTGGCGTGTGGTGTCTCCTCCGGACTATTCGCGTAATGGTTCTCCACCCCAGGCCGTTGCCGACGGCTTTTGTAGACTTTCTGACGCTCAAAAACCCTACTAGAAAGCAGCCCAAAAGTAGCCCAACATTGCTACTTTGGGGAAGGAGGGGCTGCGCGCGAGCAGAATTTTTTTTTGCTGCGTGACGTCTGTTAACGTTCGATTCGAAGGAAATCAGGAAGTGTTGACCGCCATTTTGTCACTGCGAGTAAATATATTGTCATTTCAAAGCGTTGGAACATGGAAAGGGGAGAAGGTAGAGATTGTTTTGCTGCGTAGGTTTTCTCAGGGTGTGCAGTAAGGTCCTTAAAAGCGAAAATATATATATTTTTTTCTCGAAAAAGTTGCGGGGTGCGCTCACTCGGGCGCGCACACCTATTTACAAAAGTGTGAAAATGGAGATAAATCAGAAGTTTGAGTGCTTTGATATAAGATGGCTCTGAAAAGAGCCCTTGTGTTAATTGAGTTGTTTCTGCATTTATAAGTAAGTACCGATGCAGAGTTTGATATAATATTGTTGGCAGCATTTTGAAAGGAAAGACAGGGGCCCATTTTCTGGTTAACAGGTGACCAGGCCAACTTTTCACGCCAGGCCCATTCCTGCAAAGTCGACCGCCATTTTTAGGAGATCTGCAACCACCGGCAGTCACTGGGTTGCAGGAGCAGATGGACTCAAGCCTGTCGGGCGAAGCATCGTTGCACCGCCACAGTGGACGAGACCCTGCTGGGTGAGTGGAGCGTCGCTGTACTGCAACAGTGGGCGAGTCCTTTGCTGGGCTCGTGGAGCGTCCCTATACCGCCACAGTATGCGAACGCTTTGCTGGGCTCGTGGAGTGTCCCTATATCGCCACAGAGTACGAACCCTTTGCCGGGTGCATGGATCGTTGGGGGTGCAGCTGAGGGGCCTCCATCTGGGGAGGCTCGTCCACGCCGCCTCTCCCTCCCAGTGGACCCCAAGGCGTCTTGCTGACATTTGTTATGGCCGGACCAGGCGATGAAGAGAGGGGGAGGTCGGATATATATGAGTTATACTATTAGGTATGTCACATCCCCCTTGTGGCCTGCAAGGCACCGAAAAAAGAAGAGAATGGGAAGACAACTACATCTCGGGTCGGGCCCATGCCTTCTCTGGCCGATGGCGGCCGGCCACTCTTTGCCACGGCCCCAGGAACGGATCCCTTGGTTCATCCTGGGGACAGGCCTTGGCGTGTGGTGTCTCCTCCGGACTATTCGCGTAATGGTTCTCCACCCCAGGCCGTTGCCGACGGCTTTTGTAGACTTTCTGACGCTCAAAAACCCTACTAGAAAGCAGCCCAAAAGTAGCCCAACATTGCTACTTTGGAGAAGGAGGGGCTGCGCGCGAGCGGAGTTTTTTTTTGCTGCGTGACGTCTGTTAACGTTGGATTCGAAGGAAATCAGGAAGTGTTGACCGCCATTTTGTCACTGCGAGTAAATGGTGCTCCACATTGTAAATGCGGCACACCATGGGTGGCAGAGCAGCGGTGCACATTAACTGGTGCATCTCTGGGGATGCGCCAGTTAACATAAATCTGCTCCTTTACATTTAAGTATGAGCAGGGGACACAGAGTTGGTGAAGCTTATCGAAGGTTAAAAAGAGATGAGTCCTGTTCACTCAAAACTTGGACATAGGACTCACCTCCTCAGCATCGCTGGACATGGCTAAATAATAGCTGCAAAATGTTACTGTTGTTAAACAATTTTACTATTATAGTGTCTGAGATTTGTCTCTTACTCTGCAACATCTCATTGTTGTTCTCTTTCTTTAAAGATAAGGACATTAACCATGAGTGATAATGAGCAATCCGTTGGTCTCGATCTTACTGTTGAACATGTCATTGAAACGTCAGTGGAAGTGGAACCCTTAGATGATTTAAATCCTGAGGATGATGAAGAACATGATGAGGATGCCGATTTGTCAGAATTGTATGACATAGGGTGGGAAGCTGACGTGCTTCAGCATATGGAACTATAAACAGTTTTTTTTCAAATTTACTGGAAATAAAAAGTGAAAATGTAAACCGTTTCATTTAAAATTAAACATAACTTGAAAAACAGGTTATGCGTAGTGTCTTTAATAAAATAGTCAAATATGCTCATAAAAATATTTCTAAACCAATGAAAAGCCTTAACAAGTCACATGACCTGTTATGCTTACGTTACGCGCTCCGCGCCGCGCCCCGGATTGTTGGTCATTCAAACTGAGGCTGGCGTCAGCATGAGAGCGCCAACGTCTCGTGGCTACGCCATTCAGAAAATATTGTTGGCAGCATTTTGAAAGGAAAGATCTGCAACCACCGGCAGTCACTGGGTTGCAGGAGCTGATGGACTCAAGCCTGTCGGGCGAAGCATCGTTGCACCGCCACAGTGGACGAGTCCTTTGCCAGGTACATCGAGCGTCGCTGCACCGCAAGAGTGGACGAGTCCTTTGACGGGTGCGTGGAGCGTTGGGGGTGCAGGTGAGGGGCCTGCACGTGGGGAGGCGGGAGAGGCTCGTCCGCGCCGCCTGTCCCTCCCAGTGCACCCCACGGCGTCTTGCTGACATTTGTTATGGCCGGACCAGGCGATGAAGAGAGGGGGGGGTCGAAGGCATATGCAAGACATCCCCCCTCGTGGCCTGCAAGGCGCCGAAAGATTATGGTCCGTGCCGTCTCTCCCTCCCAGTGTACCCCACGGCGTTTTGCTGACATCTGTTATGGCCGGACCAGGCGATGAAGAGAGGGGGGGGGGGTCGGAGGCATATGCAAGACATCCCCCCCTCGTGGCCTGCAAGGCGCCGAAAGAGGAAGAGAATGGGAAGACAACTACATCTCGGGTCGGGCCCATGCCTTCTCTGGCCGATGGCGACCGGCTGCTCTTTGCCACGGTCCCAGGAACGGATTCCTTGGTTCATCCTGGGGACAGGCCTTGGCGCATGGTGTCGCCTCCGGACTATTCGCGTAATGGTTCTCCATAGTTTTTTTAATATATTTTTGTTCAAGAATAAAAACGTTTTAATCTGTTATTTTGCTGTCGTGTGGTATATTTCTAATATTTGTCGCTCTGATGTCGTTTCCCCTCCCAAATGGAACATGTGATTGTAATCTACAGCCGGACATTCCGACAGGACATGAGAGCAAAAGGGGGGGGGTCAGATCTGAAGTTGGGCAGGCGATAAGATCACGTTTTGCTATGTAGGGCTATCTATGTTCGTGATGGGGCCTAAAAGGGGGCAAGATGGCGTCGAGCTCGGTTTCTCTCACTAGTTTCACTAGTTTCATATTTCTCATGAGGGGTTGTTCCTAATGTTTCTATTTGAGCAAGGTCAAAAAGAGATCCTATCAGTGGCCTATTGATTTTGTTCGATTCCTTTTGTTTTCTCTAACGATTTTTAAGTTAAAGTTTGCTAGTACGATACAGCGGCTAGTCCGCATTTTATATATATGTCTTTTTTATTAGGGGTGTTTTCCGGTGGAGTCGGACGATCTACCTCTAATAAACGGTAAGTGTTCCTCTGAAGGAATGCGTCTTGAAAGTGGCTGACTGTAATGTATGATATTTCACTCAGTGACTTTCAGGCCCATGCTGTTTCAAAACTGTGCATGTGTTTGAAGCAGGCGTAGGTATTGACGCAGCATAGAAACTACTAGGAATCAATTGTAAGTGTTGTTTTCAAGTCACATGACTTCACATGCGCGTCTCAGGACGTGTACGCGGTGATAGTATCTGGTTGGAAGTAGCGGTCCAATTTCAAAACGTGAAAAGGAGTAAATCGAAACTTATCCGGATTTAATATATCTTCTGAGTAGTATAAGTTCTATGGTGGGTGTATGAAGAAATTTAATAAGTTGCAATCGCAAGCTTTTCCCGAAATATATATAGGCGGGTGCGCGCACTCGGTCGCGCACGAAAGCCTGGAAATGCGATATCCATTTTATTGACAACTGTTGCCGAGAGTGCGCACACCGGGTCGCGCACGAAAGTTTAGTAAGGCTATTTTTATTTACAGACAAATTTTAATGTGTTTAAAAAAAGGCAAGGTACAGACTTTCGAATTCTGTATCGCTTTACAAGGAGTCTCTATGCAACTTGAACAGTGAAGAAAACGGCTTGTTTTCGAAAAAAATATTGGCAGAACTTTATTGCCAAAAGTATAGGTTGCATACACGACATTTTTCTGAATTAGCATTTTAAAAACCAATGAAATTCACAGAAAAAACCATAGGTTTTACACACGTTATAGTTAGGAAGTAGCATTTAAAAAACCTATGAAATTCACTGAAAAAACCATAGGTTTGACACATGTTATAGTTAGCTGGAAATTTTACTGACATAAAACCAATGAAATTCCACGTTATAGTTAGTTGGACTCACTATAACTTGCGCGTGCAATGCACTGCTGATGACGTCACATATTACATCACTCATGACATGGTCAGTGACATCACTCATGACATCACTGATGACACCATCCAGTGAATATGTGTCTTTCTGAAAAATAAATATTAGTGAGTTATGTTTAAATATTTAAATATATATATTAGTGTTTCACTTTGTGTATAAGTGGCTACATGTGTTGGTAAGTAGCTACATGCGTATGTATATGGGTTATTTGATATTTTTATTAGTATCAGTATGAGTGTCTATATGGTTTGGTGGGGGTATTACTTAGCACATAGATGCATGAGTGACTGACTCTCTGTTTGTATGTGTTTTGAAGACAGCATATGTACAGGACTGTATGGGTGGATGAGTGTCTATATGTGTTTGTTAGTGAGTGAATGACTGTCTCACTAGTGTCTTTATCAGTAACTACATATGTTTTAATCTAGTATATATGAATATTGATGTATATAAGTGAGTATATGTGAGAGTAAGAGATTGTAAGAGTTCCTGTTTAAATAAGTATGTGTTTCTATAAGTGATTGTTTAAGAGAATAAATATGTGTAATTTTCAATAGAAGTAAGGTGGAAGTGTGTGTATAACTCTATATTCAAATAAATGGATGTTCAATAGTTTATTTGCACGTGTGAATATGTGTGTGAGTAACTTTTGGATGACTGTCGGTGTGTAACAGGATGTATAGGTGTATCACTTCATATGATGAGTGAGTATATGTATGAGTGACTATATAGAACTGTTGGTGAATGAGTGGATGTGTATATAGATAGTGGAATTACTGAATTGCTTGTTGTAACTGATATAGGTATCTCCATTTTTTTTTTACATTTTAGTTTCTATTTTTGAATATGTGTCTCAAGGGTTACATTACAGTGAAAGGAGGTCTGTCACTATGTCACAAGGATGGTGTCATCAGTGATGTCACTGACCATGTCATGAGTGATGTAATATGTGACGTCATCAGCAGTGCATTGCACGCGCAAGTTATAGTGAGTCCAACTAACTATAACGTGGAATTTCATTGGTTTTATGTCAGTAAAATTTCCAGCTAACTATAACATGTGTCAAACCTATGGTTTTTTCAGTGAATTTCATAGGTTTTTTAAATGCTACTTCCTAACTATAACGTGTGGTTTTTTCTGTGAATATATATATATTTATATATATATATATATATATATATATATATATATATATTCAATGAAGAAACCATAGGTTATAGGCCATATATAGTTAGGAATTAGCATTTACAAAACCTTATTTTACTCGCATAAAACCATTGAAATTCCATATATAGTTAGCTAACTATAAGCGCTAACTATATATCGCGCACCCGCAATCCACTGCTGATGATGTCACATATTACATCATTCATGACATGGTCAGTGACATCACTGATGACATCACTGATCACAACATCCAGTGATTGTATGTGTCTGTAAAGTTTAAATATGTTTCACATATTGAAGAATGAGTGGATGTATAAGTGTCTGGATGAAGAATTTAGTAGGTGCATGACTGACTGTATGAGTGAGTGATTAAATGTGTCTCACTGAGTACATGGGTTAGTGACTAAACTGTCTTAATTCGTGCATCAGTATGTTTGTTGTTGTGTAAGCTGCTGCATGTGTTGATCAGTAGCTATAAGAGTGGCCATATGGGTTATTGATTGGTTGCCCAAATATTTGAATGGGAGGCTGAGTGTGTGTGTGGGTGGCTGGGAGGTGCGTGACTCTGTGCATAGATGTGTAAGCAGTTGATTCACTAGGAGTATGAGTTCAAGAGTGCATGTGGAAACAGCTATATGGGCGGTTGACTGTGCATGGGTGTGTTGGTGAGTGAATGGATTTCTCATTGCTACATGTGCAAGTAAGTACGTATGTAAAACACAATACATGTGAGAGTTGAGATATATAAATAACTGAACATAAGAGCCAGTGAATGTGTGAGTGGCTGTATCGATCACTGTGAGCTTGTATCAGGGATTATATAAGAGAGTAAATATGTGTTATTATATGTTTGAATAAGTAAGATGTGTATAACTGTATAGTTGAGGAAATGGAGGTGTGATTGATTCTTTGCATGACTGACTAGGTGTGTGAGTAACTCCATGGATGAGTGACAGTCTGTGAGTGTCTGTTTATACTGAGTGTATGTAAGGTTATATTAGAGTCTGAAGAGGTTCATTGTATTATCACATGAGTGATGTGATCAGTGATGACAAATGAGATGTCATCAGTGATGTCATTTGAGTTGTCATCAGTGATGTCATCAGTGATGTCATTTGAGTTGTCATCAGTGATGTCATTTGAGATGCCATCAGTGATGTCATTTGAGATGTCATCAGTGATGTCATCAGTGATGTCACTGACCATGTCATGAATGATGTAATATGTGACATCATCAGCAGTGGATTGCGGGTGCGCGATATATAGTTAGCGCTTATAGTTAGCTAACTATATATGGAATTTCAATGGTTTTATGCGAGTAAAATAAGGTTTTGTAAATGCTAATTCCTAACTATATATGGCCTATAACCTATGGTTTTTTCATTGAATTTTCAAGGTTTTGTAAATGCAAATTCCTAACTATATATCCACTATAACCTATGGTTTTTTCTGTGAATTTCATTGGTTTTTTAATAGCAAATATGAAAAGCTTTAAAATGTCAAGTACGTGATAGATAAAAACATTTTCGTATTTATGCACGCTGATGTGCTTTGAACGCTGCCCCCCCCCCCTCCCCTCTTTTGCCTTAGTAGTACTCTCTCTTTGCAGATACTGAAGGGTAGTTAACGCAGGCCTTTACCCCCGTTGTAATCCGTCGTACCTCCTTGTCTCTCCATTTGATTGATTGTTGTCCAAGCATTTACTGTTTTAGAATTGGTTCTCTTTGGATCATTCTCTATTTACAAACAAGCACAAAGTCGCAATACTCTGTTTAGTCTTTGCAGATAGTGAAAAATCGTGTAAAAAAATAAAAGTAATCGAGCAAAATCAGTAGGCCACTAATTGGATCTCTTTTTGACCTCGCTAAAATAGAAATATTAGGAACAACCCTTCTTGAGAAATACGAAAATAGTGAGATGAACTGAGCTCCACACCATGAGGGCTGCAAGACAGCTCGGCTCCATCACCCATCCCGCACAAAATAATGACAAACCCTATGCAAATATTAAAAATATAGACAACACACCAGCAAAGAAACAGGGTAAAACATTTTATTAAAAAACTATTTACATAACGTTGGTTTATAAGATGATGTCAGTAGTGGACCGATGTGTGAATAGATCGAAAACAGCACAAGGCTCCAAGATCCGGATAGCAAGCTCCTGGATGTTGGGTGCCATAGTTTAGAGTTCTGAATTTCAGCCTTTTTCAATGCCTGTGCTTTGTTGAATCAAAATGGCGGCTTGACACAAAGCTGACTCAAGCGTTGTTACTGATGCTATGCAGACCAAAACTGGTTTTCAGTTTGTACATTTTTCTAGATTTTTCAATCCAAGTTTGGTTGACTTTGTAGAACGATGGCTTCAGATTTTCAACATACGGTGTGGTGGCGCTGACTGGGAGGGGGCGCTTCGCTCCTGCCCCCTCCCCAAGTAAGATTTTCATACGTGAAAGTACGTTAATGGTTTTGGTCCCTGAGATGCTTCGATGTCACTACCATTCTCAAATAGCATAAGTTCTGGATGTTGGGTGCCATAGTTAAGAGTTCTGAGCAGCGCTTGTAACACTGTCTGAAGCTTATTTCCACCTACTGCAGCTTCACTATTCTCAAAGTAAGTGAGTGTCGTTTGTGGACCTGACTGCATTAGAAAACAATGTGATATGTTACCTTCCTAAACAGCTTGACGGAGGCCCCTGAGGGGCGGTGTGATGGCCATGGACTCGGAGAAGACGCTTGGCTCCGACACCCTCCCCAAGTCTTATAGCACTGGTGTAGCCTGAGATCGCCCCCGACATAGGCGGCCGGCTCCCGGGGTCCGGCGGAACTTTTTGCCTTTTGATGACTCTTCAATTCTGGACCTTGTCCCACAATCCGTTTGACCTGAAGACAAGCTGTAGTGGGGCGCCCCTTTATCGTTTTAGTTGCCATTCCGCCCGCTTTTGCTACACTGTGCCTCTTCCGCCATTCAGCTGTTTTCCGCCCGCTCTTGCGACTACAGCGTCTCGCTCACCATGTAGTTGAGATGCGCCCGCTCTTGCGGTGCAGCGATAGGCGGCTGCCACAGGACTCTCAAAATGGCGGCCGGCTCTTCGGTTTTGGGCCTGGTCCACTAAAATGGCCCTGGGACACCTTGGAACTCGGACGCTTGTCTGCTAGGGCTTGGGTCCCATTCTCGAAAAGCGTCCCCTCAGCCGTGAAGATTCTACAAAAGTCTTGGGGGCCTCCGACTCCCGCAGGCTTCTGGTGGGGAGCGGCTGCCATGATTGCTCGTGGAATGGCCACGACGGAGCTACGAGATGGTAGTGGTCTCATGCTGACGCCAGCTTTAGTCTGAAACATCCAGAAACACTGTAGACTACCAATTCGATCAGTTCCGGTAGCGCCCCAACATGACCCGGAAGAGAAGAACTTGCCCTCCCCTCTTTGACTGATGGTTCTTGTTGCCTGTCCCCTCTGTTATCATTTAACAGAACTTTTTGGACTGCTGAAAGGGGTTGTGTTCTGAACGCTGGTTGGTGGAGACATTTAGACTATATTCTTGACCTACGTTGTCGCGTAATGCGTTTTATGACACGCCGCGTTAGCGCACCCGGAAGTGATCCGAGGCGCGGCGCGCAGCGCGTAACGTAAGCATAACAGGTCATGTGACTTGTTAATAAAACTTTTCATTGGTTCATTTTACTTTTGTTAATTTAATGATGAAAAGCTTGGTCATATGACCTAAAAATTACGCTTTTTATTATTTTCGAACAATATTTTTTTTTCAAACATATGTTATAATATTCCAGGCTAATGTACTTTCCCGGAAAATTTACAACTGTCTTGCAAGTAAAATATATTCCTTTTTCGAGAAAAAGGGCGTTTCTTCCTTCCATGACGGAGCCGTTGAGTAAAAGAGATTCGGCCTGCTGTCTTAGTCGCCGATACGCCTGATTATCAGATTCTTATCGATCACTTTATGTTGCAGACATGAAAAACACAACTGCCCTTGACCATTTATCTTTACTGCGTTCCTACATATTATACCTTTTATCCGTCATGTAATTGGACTGCTTTATTTCACTTGCCTTTTACTGATTCGAAAACAGTCACTAAAAGTAAAAACTTTACAAATGAAAATACTACTACCGTGTTTTGTTTTAAAAACCTTTATTGTGAAAATGTCAGTATACAAATACGGGCCTATAACCACGTGGGCCGGCCACGGAGCAAACTGAAATCGTATATGATAAGGAGACATTTACACTGTAGAAGAACGTAACGAGCGGGCCATTAGGTGACAAGAACAAAGGTGTCTAACAGTTGCGGAATCGGTGGACGTACATTTTGTAATTAAAATACGACAGGGCCACTTACAATAACATTTTCTAGATATACATTTGCGGGCAAAGAGTTACGAGTCCCATTTATACCGGCGCCATTTTGGGCGAGGCCGGGCAGGTCCAAGATATAGTCAAAATGTCTCCACCAACCATCGGCCAGACCAGAACCCCTTTCGGCCCTTTATGCTACAAGATGGTGTCTTCCATTCAGAAAATATTGGTGGCAGCATTTTGAAAGGAAACAGAAACAGCCGTTCTCCTAGTGAGTTTCACATTGTTACATTTAGGAAGAATGTTGAAGAGTAGTATGTGGAAAATCTGAAGCCATTTTTCTACAAACTCTCAATCAGACTTGGATGGAAAAAAAAACCTGAAGAATGTACAAACTGAAAACCAATTTTTGTCTGTATAGCACCAACAGTAACGCTTGAGTCAGCTTTGTGTCAAGCCGCCATTTTCATTCAATCAATAGCGTCCCCCTGCACACATTCAGGGACCTGGTCGTGTCTTCAGATGAAACGCATTGTAGGAAAAGAAGCAGAAAGGAAAAGGAAAAAAGTTCCGCCGGACCTAGTGAAGCTGCAGCAGGTGCAAATAAGCTTCAGACAGTCTTACAAGCACTGCTCAGAACTCTCAACTGAGGCACTCAACATCCAGGACTTGCCATTCGGATCTTGGCGCCTTGTATTTTTGTTTTGTTTTTGATGGAGGGGAAACAACAAAAAACAGACATTGAAAAAGGCTCAACAGTGCAGGGCGCCTTGTGCTGGTTCCGACCTATTCACACATCGGTCCGCAACTGACATCACCTCATAAACCAACGGGGCACCCCACGCCGACTTTCGGCGCAGCATTGTAGGATGGCCACACCAGTGCGGCAATTTGCTGGACACCACCTCGGTGCCATCCAGATCTCGGCGCGTTCATTCAATCAATAGCGTCCCCCTGCACACATTCAGGGACCTGGTCGTGTCTTCAGAAGAAACGCATTGTAGGAAAAGAAGCAGAAAGGAAAAGGCAAAAAGTTCCGCCGGACCTAGTGAAGCTGCAGCAGGTGCAAATAAGCTTCAGACAGTTCTACAAGCACTGCTCAGAAATCTCAACTGAGGCACTCAACATCCAGGACTTGCCATTCGGATCTTGGCGCCTTGTGCTGGTTCCGACCTATTCACACATCAGTCCACTACTGACATCCCCTCATAAGCCAACGGGGCACCCCACGCCGACTTCCGGCGCAGCATTGTAGGATGGCCACACCAGTGCAGCCACTTGCTGGACACCACCTCGGTGCCATCCGGATCTCAGCGCGTTCGAGTCACTGTGCCGGAAGAGTGACCGGAACTCAGCTGAACACGCCGTCTTTCGGCGCAGCATTGTAGGATGGCCACACCAGTACGGCAATTTGCTGGACACCACCTCGGCGCCATCCGGATCTCGGCGCGTTCGAGTCACTGTACCGCAACAGTGACCACAACTCAGCTGGACACGCCGTCTTTCGGCGCAGCATTGTAGGATGGCCACACCAGTGCGGCAATTTGCTGGACACCACCTCGGTGCCATCCGGATCTCGGCGCGTTCGAGTCACTGTACCGCAAGAGCGGGAGAAACTCAGCTGGACACGCCGTCTTTCGGCGCAGCATTGTAGGATGGCCACACCAGTGCGGCAATTTGCTGGACACCACCTCGGTGCCATACGAATCTCGGCGCGTTGTGCTGCCTTCGGCCTATTCGCACATCGGTCCGCTACTGACGCCGCCTCACGTGCCAACGGATTTTCTACGCTTTTTGTAGCCCTATGTCGCATAACAGGTCATGTGACTTGTTTATAAAACTTTTCATTGGTTCATTTTACTTTTGGTTTCCTAAAGATGGAAGGCTTGGTCATATGACCTAAAAATAACACTTTTCATTGGTTTAGAACATTTTTTTTTCCCAAACGATGAAAGCCCCACCTTGTTTCTGGATCATTCAGACTGAAGCTGGCGTCAGCATGAGAGCACCACCATCTCGTGGCTCCGTCGTGGTCATTCCGCGAGCAATCATGGCAGCCGCTCCCCACCGGAAGCCTGCGGGAGTCGGGGGCCCCCAAGACTTTTATACAATCTTCACGGCTGAGCGGACGCTTTTCGAGAATGGAGCCCAAGCCCTAGCAGGCAAGCGTCCGAGTTCCAAAGTGTCCCAGGGCCATTTCAGTGGACCAGGCCTAAAACCGAGGAGCTGTCCGCCATTTTAAGAGCCATGTGGCAGCCGCCTATCGCTGCACTGCAAGAGTGGGAGCAACTCAACAACATGGTGAGCGAGACGCTGTGGCCGCAAGAGCGAGCGCAACTCAGCTAGATGGCCGCCACCTGGGGAGGCCCGTTCACGCCGGCTCCCCCACGCCCCCCCCCCCCGAGCCGCCGCACGCCAATTTTCGGAGCAGCATTGTAGGATACCAAAACCAGTACAGAAGTTTACTGGACATCACCTGGGTGCCTGTCGTACATGTTGTGTCAGCCATGTGACACTGGACACAGACCGCTACTGACGAGGCCTCCCCCCGCACCACCCGGGACGCCCCACGCTGTTTTTCTGTGCTGCATTGTAGGATCCCTAAACCAGTGCGGCACCCAGGCGACATCACCTGGGTGCCGTCCAGAACTCTGCACGTTGTGCTGCCTTGGGACTATTCGCACAACAGACCGCTACTGACGAGGCCTCCCCCCGCCCCACCCGGGACGCCCCACGCCAATTTTCGGAGCAGCATTGTAGGATCCCTAAACCAGTGCGGCACCCAGGCGACATCACCTGGGTGCCGTCCAGAACTCTGCACGTTGTGCTGCCTTGGGACTATTCGCACAAAAGACCGCTTCTAACCATTGTTGCTTTTTGTGTGGAGAAATGTTTAAATGTTTTTAGTTTTTGTTCCGTTTGTTAAAGTTAGTAGTTAATAAAGTTTTATAACCTTACTTTGTTGGAGTGTTATCTATTTTTTTTAAAACGGGTGAATGGGGCCTTGAATCGGGTTATTGTCATGTGTGGGCTTTGGAAGTGTGCTGCTGCAGGATCGGACATTTCAAACTCAAATGCACGTTCTTTTTCTTACCTTTCCGAAGCATGGAGCGCAATAGCAGGCAGAGAAAGGGTGATGCACGTGTTGAACACTACCTGACCTGGCAAGTTGCTGGCAGTGCCCCCCCGCCCGCTCCTGAAAGAGGGCACACACACACCGCCGCCCCGAGTACTTCACAAATCTTTAAAAGACCATGCGCTTGTTCATGAGGCTTAAATGGTTTATCACCTCTTCTAGAACCCCTGCATCGACCCTCTGACGTTTCATGGAAAAATTACCATGTAACACAATACCAAGCCCTGTCAGCTGAAACCCCCAAGGAATCGTGGGGCATATTATCAAGGGGGTTTATCTCCGCTTTTTTGGCTTTAAAAACCATGAAAGCGGAGATAAAATTATTTCCCTATTTTCAAGCTGTCGCTAACACCAATTATTGACAGCTAAAAGGAGATAGCGACCATCTTGGGCCCCGCTTTGCATGTCAGTGATACTTATCACTAATGACATGCAAAGTGGCGTGCCAAGATGTTAGCGACTGGAAACAGTCCCTAACATCGCTACCTTCTATTACCAACTTTTGGAGATATTCGCGCTAAGCGCGAATATCTCCAAAATCTAACACCTGCCCTGAGCAGTTCTTAGCCATGTTATCCAATGGGAGGTGGATAACATGGCTAAGAGCATTAGGTCGATAATACATGAATATCGCTGACTTTTCTGCGATAATAGCAAGGTTTATCTGCGATAAAAATCGCCGATGTGCGGCGATAATTTTTGTCTCTAAACAAGTTATAGACAAAAATTATCGCTAGTTGATCGTAATATGCCCCCGGGTTTTTGCTTGCAGAAATCGGGAGGCGGGAGACTAGCACTGAAATCAGTACTCACACGCCTGAATCAGGAGGATTGGCATGTCTGAATTCTCTACAGCTGGGGCCATAAACTACATCCGCAGGGTTAGGTGATAGCCTGGAACCAGCCTGGCATCTAAAATGGCTGCCGTGCACGACAAAATTGTGGCATTCGAAAAAAGGCAAGATGGCGCAGCCGCTGGAAGAGATGTATCAACATATATCAGCCTCCTCAGCCACCCTCAGGAAACATAGGGGATTAGGATATGTCTCCCGCACCCCCTTATACCTAGTACTTTAATTAACGAAGCACAAAATGGCGAATTCCCGTTTCGCTACCAGTTTGCGGCCCAGTTCGCGGCCCGTGAAGCGCTTCTACCGTGAAAAATCATTTTTTTTTTATTTTCCCCACGGGACCCTTTAATAACCCCAACAACATTCCTAGGGGGTCAAGAGGGGGATACCTTGCCCCCTTTCATTAAATTCCCCCTTAGTTTTTCACCTTTTCTTCTCTCTCGATCCTACCGAGAGACAAGATGGCGGCCGCTCCGGACTGTCACGCAGCAAAAAAAAAAAAAAAAGCTCACGCACAGCCGCTGGAAGAGATGTATCAACATATATCAGCCTCCTCACCCACCCTCAGGAAACATAGGGGATTAGGATATGTCTCCCGCACCCCCTTATACCTAGTACTTTAATTAACGAAGCACAAAATGGCGAATTCCCGTTTCGCTACCAGTTTGCGGCCCAGTTCGCGGCCCGTGAAGCGCTTCTACCGTGAAAAATCATTTTTTTTTTATTTTCCCCACGGGACCCTTTAATAACCCCAACAACATTCCTAGGGGGTCAAGAGGGGGATACCTTGCCCCCTTTCATTAAATTCCCCCTTAGTTTTTCACCTTTTCTTCTCTCTCGATCCTACCGAGAGACAAGATGGCGGCCGCTCCGGACTGTCACGCAGCAAAAAAAAAAAAAAAAAGCTCACACACAGCCGCTGGAAGAGATGTATCAACATATATCAGCCTCCTCACCCACCCTCAGGAAACATAGGGGATTAGGATACGTCTCCCGCACCCACTTATAACTAGTAATTTAATTTACGAAGCACAAAATGGCGAATTCCCGTTTCGCTACCAGTTCGCGGCCGCGCTTCTACCGTGAAAAATCATTTTTTTTTTATTTTCCCCACGGGACCCTTTAATAACACCAACAACATTCCTAGGGGGTCAAGAGGGGGATACCTTGCCCCCTTTCATTAAATTCCCCCTTCGTTTTCCACCTCTTCTTCTCTCTCGATCCTACCGAGAGACAAGATGGCGTCCGCTCCGGACTGTTTAGAATGTTGACAGACACTGGAGAGCCAATCAGCTTTCTGCGCGCAAAGTTCCGATAAGCGAAAAGTAAGCGGACCGGATCGCTGCCCAGAGCGCTGTTACAGATATATATCTTGGTTTGAACGTTAATTTCTCAAAAACTACTGGAGCACATATATTGAGACCTAGCAAAGGCACATCGGGCTAACAGTCCCTACAATTTTGCCAAGTTTCGTGCAAATCCATTCAGCCGTTCGAGCTAAAAGTGAGTCCAACCGCCCTATGGAAAACTCAATGCAAAAAACGCGTTTTGGGACCCCCCTTTTTTCTCAGCCCCCCCTTGACGAAACCCCACCAAATTTTCAGGGGCTGCTCAGAAACAAAATGTGCCATTTTCCTGAAAATTTCAGCCGATTCCGTCCACAAACGCCAAAGTTATTAGACATAGAATTTTCAAAAGTCCCATAGGGAAAAAATTCTAACTATATATACCTACTGGCGATAGCCAGTAGGTAATATATATATATATACATACATATATATATATATATATATATATATATATATATATATATATATATATATGTATATATATATATATATATCAATCTATACATGTGGCATTCTGCTCCCTTTCTTCAAGAACAAAGGCGGTGCACGGCCTCTATGAGGCATCACATCAAAATGTTTTTCCTTAATCCAAAAGAAAAATTCCAGCCCTCCCCTGTAAAGTGTAAGATTAATTGATTGTTCACACACCATGATAGCTCAACGCGTTTCAGCCATCGGCGTGGCCATGCTTTTCCTTTGGAATCCTGATCCTAACTCTAACTACCTACTGGTGAAAGCCAGTAGGTAGTATATAGTGGCTTCCTTCGTCTTGAGGCTTACCTGCTTTGTTGGACTTAATAACGGCTGTTGCCCAGCCCTGAAGGAGAGCCCACTGCTTGGGGCGGGTCCATGCAGGCTTTCAACTGTTGCCTGCAGTCACGGAATGAAGACCTGCAGCACCAATGCAGGATGGTGCTGTTAGGGGGCACAAACTTCACTGCTGGAAAGCCGGGCAGATAGCACCATTTGTGGCACTTCTCTCCACTTGGAATTCAATTACAGTTCAAATTTGAAGGTATTGGAAGCTGCCCCACAAGGGGAAGATTATTGATGCACTGCAAGGTCCAGAAGGCTTTGCAAGATGCCACGCCCACTGGGGCAGGTCTTGGGAATGTATATAACTGTGCACAGTGAAACACTGTTTCTTTAATCCCCTCTGAACTTTGCCTCTGAAGAAAGGATAGAGAAATCGCGTCAGGCTGACATTTACTTTGAAGACTGCAATTGTGTGTTTATCTGCTGAAGCAAGCTTTGAAATGGATGCAAAATTACGAGTGCCAAATAAAACTTCATGTGGCTTCCTTCTCTTGGGGCTTACCTGTTTTATTGAAATATATATATTTACATGTATGTGTATATATATATATATATATTCTCCCAATCCTGGCTTAGATTTCAAGAAGAACAGGCACCGACTCCGTGGATGTGATCAAAGGCTTCTTTATTCACCAATACAAGCAATCAGACGCATTTCGGCGGATGGAACCGCCTTGCTCACTACATCTGTATATATATATATATATATATATATGTATATATATATGTATATGATCAAGGGCTCCTGAAGCATCTTGCTGGCTGTGAAAGAACAAAAATAAAACTTTACCTTGCCTGAATACGCTGTGGTCGGTCTGAGTTCCTGCTTCGCCGCACAAACGGAAGTGGTTGGAATTTATATATATATATAACCCTGAGCACTGCAGATATGGCGGTACTAGGAGACATGATTGCCCTTGAATATGAAGAATCCCTTAGCCAAATAACACCAGGAGAACTAGCCAACGCAGCAGACTTGAGCACATATCAAACGGTACAAACCAATTTTAAACCGAAATCTATATTTATGCCCATACTGCTGAAGGATGGACTGGACCTTTTTTCTGAGAATGTCATCAGAGAGTTGAAAGAACTATCAATAGTGAGCACACGACAATTTTGCACGAAAGAGCATAATAAGAGAATGGAGTACAGTGTACTAATGGCCAAAATACAAAAGAGATCTGATATTGTCGTGCGGTGGTCGGATAAGGGCGGCAATGTGGTGCTATGGCCACTAAAATGTACAATGATGAAGCAATGAAGCAACTGCTTGATCAAGAATGTTACTGCAGAGTGAGCCCCAACATCATAGTGGGTATACAGGAGAGATATCACTGTGACTTATATAAGTGGAGAAACCTTGGTTTAATAAGCAAAGCAGAATTAGCTTTCCTGAAACATGACTATCCAAGAATTCCCCAGCTTTACCTTATCCCAAAAGTCCATAAAGACCCAAAAGAGCCACCCGGAAGACCGATCATTTCTGCCATTGGCAGCCTGTTTGAAAATACCAGCACATTTGTAGATTACTTTCTCCAACCTTTTGTCAAAGATCTTCCGGCTTATATACAGGACAGTGGTGACTTTCTAAGGCATATATATGATTTACAGTGGGAGCAGGATTTTGTGTTTATGTCGTTGGATGTACAAGCATTATATACAAGTATCAGACACACAGATGGGCTGCGGGCTTTGGAATACTATCTGAATAAACGCCCAATAGCATTGTACCAACACTCGTTGATGTTACTGCAGATGGTAGAGTGGTGCCTTAATAATAACACCTTTTTATTTGATAAATTGCACTATAAACAGCTACAAGGTTCGGCAATGGGCACTTGCTTCTCCCCCAGCTATGCGAATTTGCATATGGGCTGGTGGGAGGAGCAGGTACTAGCCGTCAAACATGATAGAGAAATGTCACACAATGTGGTGCTTTATAAGCGCTATATTGATGACATTTTTATCTTGTGGAGGGGCACCACTGAGAGTGCGGAGGCATTCGCCAAAGACCTTAATGAGAACAGCCTAAACTTAAAATTTACCAGCACAACTAGCAAAGAAATGCTCCAATTCTTGGACATAGAAGTGTATGTGCAAAATGACAAAATCCAGACCAGAACTTACAGGAAACCTACAGCTGGTAATGCAGTGCTTCATGCACAAAGTTTCCACCCCACTAAATTAAAAGAGTCTATTCCTTCTGCTGAATGCTTGCGTATGACACGCAATTGCAGTACAGAGGAGGGAGCCACCAAAGCCAAAAAAGATCTATTTGAAAGATTAAGTAAGCGAGGATATAGACCACAAACCCTCAAGAAAGCTGAAAGTAAGTGTAAAACCAAAAACAGAAAGGATTTACTATTTACCAAAGATTTGGAGATAAAGACTACGCCTACTAATGTGACAGGTAACCCCCCAAGAATGATAACTGGCTACAACATGTACCACAATCAGGTCAGAAAAATCCTGCAGAAACATTGGCCCCTGATCAAAAATGATCCTGTAATAGGACACCTGAGTGGTAATAGACCTAATATAACATTTAGGAAGGCCAAATCCATGCGTGATCAACTAGTGTGTAACTCCCCTATACTAAAAAAAACCAGTCACGTGGCCCCCACCTCAGAAAGGCTTCAAAAAGTGCACGAAGTGTAAAGCCTGCAGACAAGGGGTTAATATGAAGGAGGTACAGGTACCATTCAGGAACAAACCCTACTCTATCAGGGGCGGCTACTCGTGTAAAACGGAGTATGCCGTATATGTTCTGGTCTGCAGCTGTGGAAAACGCTATGTTGGGAGCACTATCCACCAAGCACACGTGAGAATTTTGCAACATTTGCGTGCCATTACTAACAACGACCAAACGTACCCTGTGGCCAGACACATAAACACTATACATGATGGGAATATCAAGCACATTTCCTACTATGTGATAGACAGTGTCCCAAAGAATCCTAGGGGAGGGAATTGCAGACTAGCCCTGCGACGTCTTGAGTCAAGATACATAATTCTGTTAAATTCAAAAATCCCGAATGGATTAAACTCAGACGAAGCTTTGACTGTCCACCTATGAATCCAAAGTATAGACCCACCCGCAAAAATATTTCTCATTCCAGTTTTAATCTCTGTACTTTTGAATTATACATTTAATTTTACAACATGGGACACAATGTGAGCGATTAATTTGTTTATTATTAATTTTCATACGTTTTTGTCACAAATACAACTATATGATAATGTAGCGCTAGCACTTACAATTGGATGTCAGGCACGGACACGCCTATAACCTTTGTGATATGTATGCACAGTAGTATTCATGTCCACTTGGAGACAATGTCACAGGTAGCACTACCCAGGAATCGGGATTGTTATTTAATGATTTCACCTTGGCGCAATATGACTAGCGATAATATTGTAACAGGTCACAATGAAACTCGATTGTTATAACCCAGTGTATAGCCATATAAACTTTGATATGTCCACTTGGAGATAATGTTACAGGTAGCAGTACCTAGGAATTGGTATTGGTTAAATTAATTTACCCATGCACCAAAGTGAAGCAACAATGTTTGGTTACAAAATTGCAACAGCTATTTAAATGCTTATGATTCAACGTCTAATCATGTAAACTTTGGTATGCACGTATATTTCATTTAGGACGGAATTTACATATATCATGTATTTAAACTTTGGGTATATAATTTTACGTGTAAAATCCAGCAGCTAATGTCGGAAGTATAAGTAACGTGTTACCATGAAGGTTTTGCGCGTAAAACTACAGACTCTTCTGTGTCTATGTAAATAGTGTGTGCA
Organism: Lissotriton vulgaris; assembly: GCF_964263255.1. Taxonomy (NCBI): domain Eukaryota; kingdom Metazoa; phylum Chordata; class Amphibia; order Caudata; family Salamandridae; genus Lissotriton; species Lissotriton vulgaris. The sequence goes on along the minus strand of NW_028255498.1, from coordinate 6,760 downwards.
GCCATGACTCACTGGTTGTCATAACAACTAACAGCCTATCATGTTGTGTGACTCTGCTCATGATGTGTCAGCATGTAAAGCATTATAAAAACGTATGCCTATTGTAACAGAGTTAAGTGAGCAAGGCGGAGGCTTCCGCCGAAACGCGTCTGTGCAGCATGTCGGATTAAACCTTCCTTGAGTCTAAATCACGGTGTCAGTGCCTTCCTTTCATCCGAAGGTCTCGGATTGGTAAATAATATATATATATGTATATATATATATATATATATATATATATATATATATATATATATATATATATATATATATATATATATATATATATATATATATATATTCCATATGAAACTGCCCAAAAATTGAGGCACCCACAGACAGCGTTTTACGATCTTTTATTCTCCAGGGTGGCAAGGAAAAGAGCGTCTCTCCACAGCAAAATTATAGTCCCAAACATGTTTCAGGCTTGTTCAGCCCTTGTTCACTGAGGTTCCATGGAGGAAAAGCTGCGTGATTTTGCGCCATGTTTGCAGAGCTTTTTGTTCAAATGGCCTAGTGGGCATGGCTATTTTGCACTCTGGTCTCTGTAGTTGTCAGTCTCTAGTAGTTTGCAACCATGCCTCCCTTGATTTACAATCCTATAATAGGTTTGCTGATTAAAAACGCACTGCCTTCCAGCCTGTATTTCCTGATTAAGGAGACGAGGTGCCCCTACCTAAGACTGAACAACTACAAACACCAGAGTGCCTATCAGCCACGCCCACTACGGTGAATAACTTGAAAAGCGCTGCAATCTCGGCGCGAAACTATTCGGCTTCGCCTCCTGACAATATTAGTGATCAAGGGCTGCAAGAGCCTGAAACGCATTTGGATTTATATTTGCTGCCAGGAAATGCCGATTTTGTTTGCCACTTTGAAGAATAAAAGGTGTAATATCCCTGATGTGTGGAACCTCAATTTTTGGCATTAGCATATGGAATATTAAGCGGCCCCGCCTGGGTCGCGAGGTACCCCGCTGCAGAGGTGCGGCTCCTCCACGCCGTGTAAGATGTCAATCGGTGCCACGAGGAACAGTGAGACCGTGCTTCAAAGGTATCACTGGCAGACAAAACAGCATTTTGCTATCCAGCAAACCCACTATGGGATTTAAAATGATTAAGGAGACGAGGTGGCACTACCTAAGACTGAACAACTACAAAGACCAGTGTGCCTATCAGCCACGCCCACTATGGCGATTAACTTGAAAAGCGCTGCAATCTCGGCACAAAACTATTCGGCTTCGCCTCCTGACAATACCAGTGATCAAGGGCTGCCAGAGCCTGAAACGCGTTTGGATTCATATATGCTGCCAGGAAATGCAGGTTTTTTTTGCCACTTTGAAGAATAAAAGGTGTAATATCGCTGATGTGTGGAACCTCAATTTTGGGGGTTAGCATATGGAATATTAAGCGGCCCCGCCTGGGTCGCGAGGTACATCGCTGCAGAGGTGCGTCTCCTCCACGCTGTGTAAGATGTCAATCGGTGCCACGTGCAACAGCGAGACCGTGCTTCAAAGGTATCACTGGCAGACAAAACGGCAGTTTGCTATCCAGCAAACCCACTATGGGATTTAAAATGATTAAGGAGACAAGGTGGCACTACCTAAGACTGAACAACTACAAAGACCAGAGTGCCTGTCAGCCACGCCCACTACGGCGATTAACTTGAAAATCGCTGCAATCTCGGCGCGAAACTATTCGGCTTTGCCTCCTGACAATACCAGTGATCAAGGGCTGCCAGAGCCTGAAACGCTTTTGGATTTATATTTGCTGCCAGGAAACGCCGGTTTTGTTTGCCACTTTGAAGAATAAAAGGTGTAATATCGCTGATGTGTGGAACCTCAATTTTGGGCGTTAGCATATGGAAATACATATATATATATATTGTTATATGTTCTTCGTGAATCTCTTTAGGTTCTAGGCAATCCCCTCTGGGTTTTTTATCCGCTTTTTCCCGACAGTTGTGTAGGATTTTAGTTTCTGGACATGAGGGTTTAGGAAATAATCGATGATATTGGCCATTGGTTCTAGTACTGAGTCCTTTGCAGACACTATCGGTCTGGAGTGGAAGTGCAGCGGAGTTCCAACAATATTTTGAATATCTGAATACTAGCACACCGTGCCTCAAATTCACTTATGAAATGAGCAAAACTAAAGTGACCTTTTTAGACACGGAGGTGTATGTTAAAAACAACCAGCTGGAAACAACACTTCACCGCAAAACCACTGCAACAAATGCAACCCTAGAAGCAACCATCTTTCATCAGTCTTCTTTGATTTCCAGTATTCCCTATGGGGAATTTCTCTGTCTAAGATGAATATGTAGTGAAGATCTGGAGTGGAAAAAACACAGTGCAGGCACAATTAAACGTTTTCAAAACAGAAAATATGGAACACACTTAATCAACAAATGTTGGGAAAAAGCGGATAAAAAACCCAGAGGGGATTGCCTAGAACCTAAAGAGAATCACGAAGAACCAGAAAATGAGCCAATAAGATTGATATTGGATTATAGTCAAGAATCCAAAAAAATCACACAAATTCTGAGGAAAAATTGGAAGATACTCCAATTAGACTCCATGATGGGACAAAGGATGGGGACCCACCAAGTAATCACTTACAGGAGAGCTACGAATCTAAAAGACCAATTTGTCCACAGTCATTTCCAAAGTAACAAACAAAAGACCTCTTGGCTAAAAACACAAGGATTCTAAAATGGTTTAACTGCAAAGTGTGTGAGATTGCTAAACCGATGAAAGAACTGACAATGGCTAACAAGAAAACCTGGAAAATAAAAGAACTCATCACCTGCAAAAGTCAGTACACGGGCTATATGATAGAATGCCCGTGCAAGTTGAGGTACATAGGCAGTACCATATGTGAACTGAAAACACGAATCCTACAACATGTCCGTGCAACGGTCAACAAGGACAGAAATAATGCAGTAGCCAAACACATGGAGAAGAAACATAGTGCAATTGGAAACTCCTGAAGTTCTGGGGATTGGAAACAATGTCCCTGTCCGATCGAGGTGGCCACCGGGAAAAACTTTTAAGACAAAAAGAGTCAATTCAATTCAATTCAAAATTTCTTTATTCGACTGACAGAAAAGCAGTCATAAAAGCACATAATTAAGCATGGGCGAATTTTGCGAATCTCGCGTTCGCGAATTTTGCGGATTTGCGAACTCGCAATCCGCAAAATCCGCCAATTCCCGCGAATTTGCAGATTTTTTTTTTTTGTGTTCGCCCGTGTTTCTGCCAGTTCGCGAGGGTTTTTACAATTTCGCAATTTGCGAACTTACCTGTCGGGTCGCAAGTTTTGCGAACTTGTTGTTTCTACGTGTCCAGCCTGTTTGGGACACTCTTCTACCATCACTGCCACTCTCTGTCACCACTGCCACTCTCTGACTACTCATGCCACCCTCTGGCCCACCCATGCCACCCTCTGTTTCATCACCACACCCTCTGGTTGTCCAGTGTACATTATTTTCGGCAAAGCAAAGCACACCTTCCCTGCCTCAAGTGACCTGAATTAATTTGGGGCTGATTAATGTGTCACAGAATATTTTTTTAGCTGGCACCTGCTTCCTTAGTGCGCCCTGATTAGTGATCTTTTGCACTTGCTAAGTGCTTTAATTGTTGCAAAATTAGTTACAACACCTGCCCTGCCCCAACTGACAATAATGAATTAGGGGCTGATTAATGGATTTTAACTTCCAGCCTGGCTCCTGCTTGTCTCCCTTAGCTGTAATTCAGGACCTTTGTGGCATATGTGTAACTATTCTGAGGTTCAGAGCAGGGTCACATAATAGTTGCAACTGGCAACTGAACTCTGGAGGGGCCCCTCAGGAAGCACTACAGGAAATGGCTACTAATGATGAGCCTGAACTTTTGAACCTGGTAAGTAGTTTCAGTTTTGCTAAGATCGTATTTCTGCAATTTAGCACTTATTCGCGGGGCGCGAAGTTGTACTGGGAAGCCGCGAACTCACGCGAACAGTGCGAGCAGTGTGAGCAAAATCCGCTGCTCGCGGATTTGCGGATTTTGCGGGAGATTCACGAATCTCGCGGATTGCGAATTTCCCGAAAATACGCAAAATCCGCGAGCGAAACGGATTTTCCGCCCATGCTTACACATAATACAGTAATATACAATTCATTCATAGAAAGGAAATTTTTCAGCAAACACGTTAAAAAATAGGCAATTCGCGAGAGAATTTTTTAAAAAAGAAAAGATACAGTGGTCCAGTGTGAATGTACTTAGTCAAGACAAGATTACATCTATAATACAATTCAGCTTGGAATCATCCTTCCATACTTAATCTAAACTTCAAGGCTGTTTTTAAAAACTTGCAGGTGAAAAAAGTGCTATCTTCGTGCAACATTTGAAGGTATAGGAGTGCAGGTTTAATTTGTACAAAATTCATCCTTTTAAGCAAAGGTTTTAAAAACATATTTCGTGGACTCGAATAATAAGAACATAGGAATAAAAAGTGAGCCAAGTCTTGCGGAGACTTATTGTCGCAGCCGCAAGCTGGCAACACTTGACCTCTATGGGCTCCACTCGGCACAGCTAGGAGCAGATGGTAGAGACCAAATCGGAATCTGCTTAGCAGGAAGCGCTCATATCTGGATATATTCCATGATAAATATGGTTCGGAGAACACACAGGTCTTTGTTAATGTGTGGCTCCTTACGCTGGACTTCTTTAACTCAATTTCTTCCCTGTCAAGTTGTCGTTTCAGTATGAAAGTGTTTTTTACAAAATTAACATCTTTCTTGGTGGTGTTCTGGGGTGTTAGGTAAAGGTCCAATCTACCCAGATCGTATTTCAACCAGGGTAACTTGAGTTGTCCTTCCCAAGTAAGGGCTTCAGCAAGGATGTTATGAGTCAGTGGAATAGATATATTGCGCCAACAGTTTAACCAGCAGAGCAGAGGATTTGCAGCGATTTTGTCTCCTAGGTACGGTGTGCCCAGTTCCTCATGTACAGAGAAGTTAGCGGTACTCTTTGGCAAACTCATGACCTGTTTCAGAAAGTTGTTTTCAAGAGTCACCAGGGCATCTGCTGGTAAGAACCCCCACAGTTCACTTCCGTAACATGCCACCGCAACGCTTTTTGCCTGATAAAGCTTCATTATGGCGGACACTGGAGTATTACCCAATTTGCGAGCAAAATCCATTATTCCAGTGTTGGTCCTTAATATTTCGCCTTTCTTTTTGGTTATGGCAGGGCCCCATGTAAGTTTGTGGTCAAACAGTACTCCTAAATACGAAAATGTTTTTGTTAGCGGTATGTTTTCCCCGTTGACTGAGAAGGGGTATCGTTTTTTGGGAGTTAATCCAACCGTCATAACAAAAGATTTGGAGTTATTGATATTCAGGCCACGTGAGGACATGAATTGATAAAAAGAATCCAATAATTTTTGGAGTCCGAGTGCGGTTCTGGATAAAAGAACGGCGTCGTCCGCGTACAGCAGGACCGGCACGCCTGTTTTCCCAATACGAGGGTAATCAAAATCCGAATTTTCGGACCATGTCACCTTTAGGATTGAACCAGTCGGAGGAACTGTACATCCACTTATAAACTATAAATAACTCGCTCTATTCCATTGACAATTTTTTCAATTCTACTCCCCATCCTTTTCAGGTTTTTTTACCCCCCCCCCCTCCCTCCCGTTTATACTACGCCCACTGGAGGGCAGTAAGACTGTATTTAACAAATATTCTATGTAAATAGCCCACTGGAGGGCACCACTAAACAGAACATATGATTTACATTGTTGACATTGTATGAATACGTAGAAATAATTGGTATGAATGATTAGAAGGGGGCTCCCTCAATACCAATGTAAAAACGCCATGTTTAAAAAGGTAAACTACAAGGTCCAGAATTCCCTGCAGGTGGAAGTGCAAGAATAACTTCCTGGGTAAACAGGGATAATTTAAACAATGCATTTGAATAGTCAAAATTAACCGTGAGCAAGGTAACTACCGAAACGCGTTGGTTTTCTGTGCAACAATCTAAAATTAAAATCGCTTTGCACATAGGCATATATATGTATATATATATATTGAAAAAAACGGAGGTTGCATGGATATCAAAGTTAAGAAATAGAGTTATAAAAACCATAGTAATTAATTAAAAACTAAAGGTTATAGGGACTTTACCGTTAGGTTCAGAATTTACACACACAAAACCACAATAATTCAGCAGTTATAGTTATCTCAAGTAACTATATCTTGTACCCTAAGGTAACATTAACTCACCCCCCGCCATGCACAGTTTTCTCATCAATAATTTCACTGCAAATGTTGCAGAGATATTTTCAATTATGTCATGAACGATATCATGAGTGTTGCAATAAGTGGGGTAATTAGCGGTGCATGACGAGGGCGCAAGTTATAGTTACCATAGGGCACGAGTTATACTTACTTGAGATAACTTTAACTATAACTGCTAAATTGTTATTGTTTTGTATGTGTAAAATCTGAACCTAACTGTAACACCCCTCTAACTTTTGTTTTTAAGTGAATTTTATGTTTTTTATTGTATTTCCTAACTATAACGTCCCTGTAACCTTTGTTTTTTCAGTGAATTTCTACTGCTTTTATTGCTATTTCCTCACTATAAGGTCCCTATAGCCTGGGTGCATGAGTGGGTGTGTGAGTTGTTGTATGGGTGTGTGAGTGTGTGGTGGGTATGTCAGTGAATGACTGG